>NC_069724.1:1407500-1410000 GCF_027358585.1 Pangasianodon hypophthalmus | reverse complement strand
GGTTGATGACCACGAAGCCCTTGTTGTTGTCAGCACACACTTTGTTCTTCAGCTCGATGATCTTGCACACGCGCTCTTCGATGAACTTCCTCTCAGCCTTCACCAGCTTCTCTCTCTCCTCAGCACTCTTGTAGAAGAAGCCAGAGTTCACCTCGCTGTGGAAAACACATCACTCGCTTTTTAAACCTTTCAAATATGGGGCTATAGTAAGCTTGTGCGATATAATCGTCAATTTAATCACTTGCACGTGATATTACGCTGCTACGATCCCCGGTGACGTTCACTCTGATTATATTATAATTACCAGACCTGCTAACCTCGCAACTCTGCAATTTAACATCGTAAAAATACACCACGTCTTTCCCCCCCCACAACAAAACACAAGAGAAAAGACAATCGACATAAAAATCTGGAAAGAACCGACATCACCCGGAAGCCCCGCCCCCTTTCACCATGTCACATCCTTTCGACCTGGACTCGTGAGGTAAAATGGAGAATATTTTCATGGAGTTCATGAATGTGAGATAAAATCTCTGAATCGCATGAAGAGTAAAAACATTTAAAAACATAATATGTACTATATAAAAATAAACAAAATAGATTTAAGAGTGAAAATGAGAAAAAAAAAGGTTTAATCTCTAAAAAAAATTTTAACATTTTACAATTTTAAAGTATGAATTTTTACATCCACGTCCTTTCCTTCTGTCCAGTTTTTACATTTAAAAAAATCTATATTATATGAAAATGTATAAGAAAAGCATACTGTGACGTAATTTATCGTGACATCAATATTATATCATCATATCGCCCAGCTTTAACTCTATACAGGGTAAGAGAGAGATGACAAAGCCTTTACGCTGCACTGTAATGGATTGTTCGCTTTTCCCCCAAATCAGTGATAAACACACAGTGATGCACCACTGAGACAAAAGGAGAGAGAGAGAGAGCGCAGTAATCTGGCATGGTGTCTGACTGTCTTTACTACAGAAAGAGTAAAACAGAATTCGGCCATGCGCGAGGCATTTCTGCATCTTTCGACTCCGAAACGAGGGCTGCACAACGAATCGCAGTTTATTCATCAGTGATCACGATGTTTGGCGTGAGAACTCGTCAGATTTACGTTTTCTCGTATTCCAGAGAGACGTTGCAGGTCAGGATGTAAGCGTCCTCCACTCTCTTCTTCATGTCAGGATGTCGGGCTCCGTGGTCCAACACCAAACCTCTGATCAATCTGAAAAAAGAAGAAGAAGAAGAAAAAAAAAAAAGAGAGATAAAATTAAGCATTTCATTAATAACCTCATGTTTTTACGTCGCTGTAGCATTGATTTTATAATCAAGAACAATAATAACAACACTGTTAAACCATCAGGAAAATTAAGGAGTTCAATCGGATCTCTTACTGTGTATCGCTCTCCGTCTTGTGCTTCATCTCCATGATCTCCACCATGTAAAGGTCAATGGGTTCGTTAGGTTTCCTGATGGCCAGCACTGCGTCCACCACAGCCTGAGGAAACGCATACGCAGGGCTTATTACAGGACATGCATCAGGAACACGCATCACATCATCACACAACATCACGATAACGATTACGCCGCAAGACGCTCTACAGAGATGGATCTCATGACATCTTTATTTATTTATTTATTTATTTAAAAAAAAAAAAAAAAAAAATGCTTACAAACTGATTTGTTTTGTTGTACTTCATCTTTAAAATCTCAAGCATGATTTAATTTTTCTCCTTTTCAGTGTTAAACAATTTAAATTTTATTTTCTATAAATAAATTACACTTAACATATAAAAAATATCATTAATAATATCATTTTTAATACATTTAACGTTCTTTGTCATAATTACAAACCGACTAGAAGCAGCTGATTTGGTAAAAATGTATTTCATCTTTAAAATTGTAGAAATTGTTCATTTTTACAGAGTTTAATATTTTTTCTCTTTTTTTTTTCCATGTAAAATTTATTTTTTAATAACTGAAATGTTATTTTCTTAAAAATAAACAGATTTTTACAGACATTAAATAAATTATCTGAAGTTTAGTTTTTTTAATGCCTTCAATGTAATTAATAAAAAAAATAAAAAATCAGCTGCTCTTTTAATTTTGTATTTAATCTGTAAAATTTTAATTTTTTTAAAACATTTCCATTTCCGTGTTAAATATTTTTTATGAGCGTTCGATAAATAAAAGGTTATTTGATTTTTTTTTTTTGCAGACAATAAAATATTTAACCTTCTAACCTTTTTTTTTTTTTACTTGGTCACAAGCAATTACACAATTATGTATCGTAATACCACTTTTGAGAATCGCGATATGATATTTTGATCATATCGCCCAACCGCTACCGTACAGGACCATCAGAAATGACAATTCTTGATATGAAATCTTTAATTATTAGTTTCGTTTTGGTTTTTTCCCCTATTTGATTACGTTCATCACAGGTTTTATTGTTGCATTTGACACTAGTAGAGGCTCGACACAATACTGCTAG
>NC_069724.1:1180000-1402500 GCF_027358585.1 Pangasianodon hypophthalmus | reverse complement strand
TAAAAAAAAAAGATGCAAGACTCTGAATATCTGAATATAAAGTGCATGGGTGGAACAGACAGACAGGATAATGGGGGGAAATCATATCTTGTTAGAAATCATAACTTATTATAACTACAGTTTTATGTAAAAAAAAAAAAAATCAAAGCAAGAACAAATGTACTTAAACCTGTATGTAGTTTACTTCAATTAAAATGCAAACGCTCTAAATTTATTTCCAGCTTAATAGCTAACAATTAGCTGATTAGCCTACAGCTAGCTCAGAGGCTAGTCAAAAACCATGTGCATCAGAGATTTCGTGCAAACTAGCTATGCTAAGCTAATCCAAGCTAACCCAAGCTAAGCTGACCTAGCTAACGAACTACTTTAGTTAGTAAGGTAAATTATTGGCATGAGTTTAAACCGCACAAATAGAGTGAAATATATTCGCCATGACTTTGTAGAATACTTTACTAGCTAACCAACGAGCGATAAAGCAATCTCAAATGGCGATGTGGAAAATACAAAGTGCACTACAAAGGGTGCACTGGCCATTCAACGACGCCATATTTAGTGCACCTGTATATGGAGTAGGTGCCGATTGGGGTGCGGCCCGAGCCGAACTGCGCATGCGCTAACAGGCCATACAGACACACTCACATTTTCATGGTTCCTTTTGGTCCGAGATTGCTTTTCAGGACATCTTGAAGTCCCCGAGCGGCGCTGATGTTGACGGCCAGAGCCGCTTGAGCTCTCGCCACCTCAGCTTTCGGATTAAGTGCCTTTACAGCAGCCATTGTGTTGTGCCACGACCTAGTCGGAGAGGACCGGAGAGCGGCTCCACAACTCAAGTCAGGCCGGTTACAGACGCTAACGGAAGAGAGAAAGAGAGCTAAGAGCTAACCGAGCTTCCAGAAAGCTCTAAGCACGCGCTCCTTTGGCACGGCCTACAGCGCGTCCTGATTGGTTGAAAAATCGCGTCACGCAAATACGCAGCGCTGATTGGCTAATACCCACGTCTGTCATTTATACACCCTTGTGAAGGGAAGATGGCTGAATGATTTGCATTGTGTGCAGATTAATGAATAATTAACATCAATAAAACAACAAACGCAGCAAGAATGTGCACTGAAGTTAACAACAAGGCATATGAAACAACGACAACGTTAATTTATTTTATATATATTTCCTAATATATGAGACATAATGCCACGCAAAGGTAGCATCTAGAAGTAGCCACCATTTTCCCCTAAAAATGTCACCAAAATCACAGCTCTATTACAGCTATACACACTTTTACTATCTATACGTATTGATTTACACTGTGTGGTCAAAAGTCTGTGGACACCTGAACGTCACACCCATTCCAAAATCATGGTTATTAACACAGAGATGTTCCCTCTACTCTGTTATAATGAGCTCCACTCTTCTGGGAAGCTTTCCACTAGATGTTGGAGCGTGGCTGTGGGGGTTTGTGTTCATTCAGCTACAAGAGCATTAGTGAGATCAGGCTCTGATGTTGGGTAAGGAGTCTCCAGTTCCAGTTCATCCCAAAGGTGTTCAGTGGGGTTGAGTAAGTTCAGGGCTCTGTGCAGGACACTCGAGTTCTTCCACTCCAACCTTCACACACCGTGTCTTCATGGAGCTCGCTTTGTGCACAGGGGCATTGTCATGCTGGAACAGGTTTCAGCCTCTTAGTTCCAGTGAAGGGAAACTGTAAAGCTACAACATACAGAGACGTCCTACACAACTGTGTGCTTCAGACTTTGTAGTAACAGTTTGGAGAAGAACCACATATGGGTGTGATGTTCAGGTGACTTTTTGGCCTTTTAGTGTATGTGAACAAAAGAGAAATATATAATTCAGTTCAGCAAAACCTGTAGTTATTTTTCTACAAAATTAAAATACAAGATTTTGAGAATAAAGTTGTAATATTTCAATTTTAAAAAATCATAATATTTGAGGGAAAAATTCTGTCAAAACATCTGATATTACAAGAAAAAAGTCTCAATATTTCCAGAAATATGTCATAATATTGGGAGAAAAAAGAAAACACTTTGAGAATAAAATCATTTTTTTCATAGCATTATGACAACATCTACAATGGAGTTTTAGGGCCACTGTTTAAAAAAAATACAAGAAAATACAAGATTATGAGTCATAATATATTGAGAAAAAATATTGCAAGAAAAAAAGTTGCAATATATTCAGAATAAAGTCATAATACTATGAAAAAAAATGATACGCATCAGGCATGTTCCTGTGTTAAAATGACGGACGTTCAGGATTTATTAAGATGTTTCTTTTGTCGAAACATTAGCATTTTATTCTAGAAATATTGACTTTTCTTGAAATATTACAACATTATTCCTGAAATCTTATATTTTTATATTTAAACAGTGGCCCTGAAACACCATTGTACGTTTTCAGAACTATATCTAGTAGAAAATGTCAACATTTGCCCATGAGAAGATTTTCCAGGCTGGAACACATCCACGACAGCATAAAAATAACCTTTTTGGAAGAGCGTTTGTTCAGTTGTGCAGTAATGTATAATTTCCATCTTTCAGGAACAGAAATGACAGCGAGCCTCCTCCTTTCAACCGCAGGTCACATTTTTCTTGAGCAGAACCAGACGTGATCAATCCGACTGTAACTCAAAGCAATGGAGACAATAATCTGTAGTTCAATCATAAATTTATTTCAGTATGTACATCTAATCTCCTCAAAGCAGTGGATATTAAATAAAACCACAGTAAATATTACGTACGAATCCACCCATAATCCACACAAAATCTCTGTTTGGCTGAGTAGCACTACATCCTGTCAGTTTTGCCAGTTTCCCAAAGTGGAAAGATTAAAATTCCACCTTTTCTGATCGTTGTTACTCGTTCATTGATAAGGTGATCACTGGGTTAAAAGAGAACACGTAGGACATTTCATCACACGAGTCATGGCTGGAAATGAACTAGACAAACACCACAGCTGCAAATGAAAGAAAATATGGTGAAATTTATTGGAGTGTTCGAACCCCAGCTTAAAGGGTTGTCACGCTGATGAAGCTGCATTTGAACTGTTTTCACACTTCATATCAGTTCAGATCTGTATATAAATTCAACTGCATTTCTCACATCCACAATCAGCATTCAGCAAACGATCAAGTCTTGGGTTTCTTACAGTAAAATGTGTGTTGTGTTTTATTCAATTTTAACCTCACCATATACTCAATTTGTGTATTTGTTTTAGACAATTATTTCTGCGTACGAGATTCTCACTACTGTGCGAATCACACACATGGTTTCAGTTTCTCTTACAGCTCTATTACTTTACTGTTATAAAACTGAACTACAGTAAATATGCAGAAGACAACAACATTAACGTTACCGACTAAAGCTCCAGATCAGGATGTTTTGATCAACGTCTCCTACTCAATGGACACCCGCACACATTAGAAAAAAGACAAGATAACAAAAAAAAAAATAATAAAATAAACAAGCATGCTGGAAGTTATTCAGAACGTGGGGAGGAAAGAAAAAAAAAAAGGCAAGATCATTCCGAAATGAAGTGACAGTCGAAACATCCTGACTGGATTTTTAATGAAAACACATTGCCAAGGCTTCATGACATGAACAACAGACGCACTATAACTGCTGTAATCATGGTAACAAGCAGAAACCAGGAGAAAAACATTCTCAGAAGACCTTACGTTTATAAAAAAAAAAAAAAAAAAAAGAAGTTAGTTTAGAGTGTTGTGTGTATTCAGAGTAATTAATTTCTCTGTTGTCGAGAGATTCTGATCAAAACGGCCGAACGAGTCTAATCAGTAAACGTAAGAAAATCTGGGGAAAAGGGTAGAATGCTACAAATGTTTTTTTTTTTTTTTTCCTTTTTCCTGATCAGAGATCCACAGCAGTGCAAAATCTGACTGAAACTCGGTTGGAATCTCGTAATAAAAACGGGTTGATTTGCAGCTTTCTGTTCGAGTCATCATGAGGAAGCTACTTCAGAGGTGAAGTCTTCAGTGGAATCATTATTCTCGATTCCATGTGCTGAATCAGAGGAACTAATGAAGAAAAAAAAAAAAAAGTGTTAGAGATTTGTAATTCAACGTTTTTTTCCAGTCATGTGTTAATAGACTCACCTGTGTAGTAGACAACTTCGTCCCAACCTTCATGCTGCCAAGCTGCGTTTCTAGTTTCCTCCCTTGACTGCAGGTCTTTGTACGCTGAAAGAGACAAACGGTTAAAGGGTTAAACCTTTTATAACATAGTTAGAACCCATTATAGCCTGGAATCAGGATTTCTAAACGACAGGATGATTTTATCAGATTTTACGTCTGAAGTCAAAAGAAGAGCGACTAAACCTGCCTCTTCTTTCCATAACTTTAACCAGAAATGCGACTGATTCGTCTCAGGTTCACTCACCCCACAGGTGATGCACCATGTACAAACTTCCGATCTGAGAGAAGAAGCCTCCTACAGCCTCGTTGTTCTGCTGTCGGAGCTCAATAGCCCGAGCCCTGAAACACATTACAGCAAGTTTTATTATCAGACCTGCGACACCCTGTTTAGAGAGACGAGAACACGGCGATCACACTCGCGTCCGGACCCAAATGACCGCTCTGAGACCATCTGATCGAGGCGTTCTCGATCCAGGTCCAATCAAACTCTAGCGCGGGTTGATTGCAGGAAGTGAATCAAACATGCAGTGTGTTTTGGGTAAATTTCGAAGTAAGCTTCTAAACAGAACCAAAGCACTGAGCTGTAGTGCTGTAGAAATGTTCTGGAGAACTGGACCAACAAACAAAAAGAGAAAATAAACAATGGATGCGACACACAAACTGCTGGAAACTAGATATTTATATAATTATGGAGTGATTTGATTTTTTTGGGATTTCTACGCTCACCTGGTAAAGTTTTGTTCGCCTTTTTCCGCATTTCTGACTGATGAATGAAAGAGTTTTACGTGTCTGTTTTCAGGTCTACACACCCCTCAGACAATGTGTGTGTGTTTTTTGATTCATTTCATTAAGCGCAGTGAGAAAACAAGCCAAACCAAATAGCAAACGAACCAAAAGCATCAGATTTCACTCTGAAAATGGATTAATAGGTACGAAAGCAACCTCAGACCTCTTGTTTGTAGTGTGAAAGACGGCCGAGTTTATATCTTTCCAGTGGACTTGTGTGTTATTGTGATAAATTATATCAAAATACACTTTTCTGAGATATAATGGATATTGTTTGTTGTTGTTTTTAAAAAAAAGTTTTAAAAAATAAAAAGAAAAGTTGACTGGAAGCAGCTGATTTGATGGTAAAATCTTTACATCTTTTTTTTCCCTTTTGGTCCTGGAAAAATGTGTGTGTATATTTTATATATATATATATATACACACACACACACACACACACACACACACACACACACACACACACACACACAGTACTGTGCAAAAGTCTTAGGCACATGCAAATAAATGCTGTAGAGCAAAGATGCCTTCAAAATAATTAAATTAAATGTTTCTACATTAAAAAGAATACTATAAAGAGCAGTAAACAGTAATAAATGAAACAAAGTCGATATTTAGTGTGACGATCCTTCACTTTAAATAAATAAAGCAGTATCTGAGGTGCAGTGTGTGCAGTTTTATAAGGAAATGAGCTGGAAGTGTTACTGAGCATCTTGCAGAAGCAGCCACAGTTCTTCTGGAGACTTTGACTGTCGACTCACTTCTTATTTCTGCAGCGAAACCCAGCAGCCTTCATTATGTTTTTATCTGAAAAGTGTCTCTTATGGAATCTGCTGCTTTCTTTACTGACATACAAACATTTTTCTGTAACATTTCATTTTGTGCTGGAAAACTAATGTTTAGAATCTAAAATGTTTAATCTATAACAAAAGTTTGTACTAAAAAAAAAAAAAAAAATAGGGTGCCTAAGACTTTTGCACAGCACTGTATATGTGTGTGTGTGTGTGTGTGTGTGTGTGTGTGTATGTATGTATATATATATATATATATATATATATATATATATATATATATCGTAATCATAGAATTGTCTTCGAGAATCGTGATATGATATTTTTCGTCACATCACCCACCCATATTATATAGTTGTAAATAGTAAATATAGTATTTGCTATATTAAAGACGTTAAGCGCTCAAATGGTCAGAAAATAAGCAAATAAATCCCCAGACATGATTCTGAAACTCACATCTGTTCCATAAATTGTCTAAATACAATACAGGTGCACGATTATTACCGCTATTTAGCAGAATATATGAGTTTATAGCTCTGTGCACTAACTTCAGTTTCTTTAGAACTACATTTCTGAGTGACGTTTTTATACTCGAGCACCTCCACGCTCTCGCTACGCATATGCAGCTCACATTTTATTTCATTTTTTTTTTAAACTCTGCTCTCTTTTCACTTAGATAGCGTGCAGTGAGATGACAGTATGAGTAAATCTTTTATCGACTGATCTGCACATGCTAAGATTTAGTCAGGAAGCTTTCCAGTGGCTAAATATAAGCACTTCATTTCAGCTTTTTTTTCCAGGCTAATATTTCTGAACAGGGTCTAAAACGATCACGTCAGAAGCCAGCATTTCAGTTTCCTACGTCCTACATGCTGCAGTAAATTCCACTTACCTTAAACAGGCCGAGAGCTAAAATGTCTGCCGTCATCAAATCACCAGATTTATTTGTAATATTAATTTCAATGTGTTAAATCAGTTGTACATACAGACATGCAGAATCAAATGATTCCAGGATGGCAGATTTTTTATTTTTTTTTAAATCAAATTTAAGCAGGCAATTTCTTACGAGTATTGAGAATTACGGCAAGCAAAAGGCGACCGAATTGGCATTAATTGATAAATATTCTATTTCACGAACTGAATTTGTGATTTTGAGGCATGTTACCCTGAGTTCTCAAATTTCAGCAGCTGTAGAGGCAACAATAAAACCAGTTCAGAAGGTTAAATCTCCCTAGTACACATTACTGGAAAAAACAAACAAACAAACAAAAAAAAAAAAAACACACATGAATGAAACATAAGTCATATGCAGTTTTACAATTCAATTCAATTTCCTTACCAGTAATTTCCCCACTCGATCATCGTTCCAGGCTAAAAGAGAAAATACACATGTTGTTAAATATAAGATTTAAATTTAAACACACAGCACCGACACTGTTTACATCACTGATCAAATAACTAAAGTGCGCTGCCATGTAGAATGGGTCACAGTTCATGTGTAAGTGAGGTTGGCATTAATTTAATGAACATATACGCTCTCTAACTCGTACCCGGAGCTGGTAGGATCTGAGCTCGTATATGTTGGGCCCGGCTCGGGGCACGGGCTCATTCCAGAAGCTGAACTCGAGCAGCAGCTGATTTCTACGAGACAGCAGCATCTTCCCTCGCTCTTCTCTGTACTCCATGAACTCCTGATTACATACACATGAAATTAAATTTCACATAACAGTCGATTCAATTCAATTAAAAAATTTATCGGCATTGCGTTTCACGTAACGTAATTCTGTTCGTGACTTCCTAGCCTCCTTAGAGGGCACGAAAACACACCGAAAAATATACTTCAGTACAGAAATGACAATAAATAGACAATGAATAGATGAATATCAGTGCAAGAGTATAAAAACAACACAACGCAATTTAAAACAAACAGATATTACACTTCGAAAACATTGTGGATTATCGCACGGATACTCGAGTCACGCATTGCATAAACGATTTCAAACCAAGAGTAAACAACATATAAATATGAAAAAGTAGCTTGGGTCATTTCTAACATATTTACCTGGAACAGTTTTATACAAAATAAAAGCATACAGCTTTGTATATTGTAAAAGAAACTTGTATAATGCAGCAGTTCTGTGATTTATAATACAAAATACATAACCTGTGATTGTGTGTATTATTTATTTTTTTATACAGCACTGTGCAAGTCTTAGGCACACTATTTTTTATTTTTTTTTTCCCAGTACAAACTTTTGTTATAGATGTGTATTTTCTGACTTCTACATTATTGATTCAGTACAAAAACCTTTTAGATTCTAAACATTAGTTTTCCAGCACAAAATGAAATGTTACAGAAAAATGTTTGTATGTCAGTAAAGAAAGCAGCAGATTCCATAAGAGACACTTTTCAGATAAAAACATAATGAAGGCTGCTGGGTTTCGCTGCAGAAATAAGAAGCGAGTCGACAGTCAAAGTCTCCAGAAGAACTGTGGCTGCTTCTGCAAGATGCTCAGTAACACTTCCAGCTCATTTCCTTATAAAACTGCACACACTGCACCTCAGATACTGCTTTATTTATTTAAAGTGAAGGATCGTCACATTAAATACTGACTTTGTTTCATTTATTACTGTTTACTGCTCTTTATAGTATTTTTTAAATGTAGATTTAAACTTTTTATTTCATGAATTTTGAAGGCATCTTTGCTCTACAGCATTTCTTTGCATGTGCCTAAGACTTTTGCACAGTACTGTATATAGTTATTAGTCGTTATGTACACTTTAAATTTAATCTAAACATGAATAACTCAAAAAGAAGTAAAAAGAATTCCAGCTTATGGATAGTTATAGTTATATAGTTCAGGGATAAAAAGCTGTACGGCTCTAATAAATATCCAGAATGTTACTGTATTTATTATTTATTTTAATATTTGAACACCTGGATTATGGTCATAGATTAAATGTGCTATGTAGCGTCGCTGAAATTTATTTTAGAAATTAAAAAGTCCCGGCTTTAAAGAGTTTGAGAATCCGTAGTGTAACGTATAGCTAAATTATATAATAAACATCCCCAATTATTTAAAAAAGGAGACGTGTAGGAGTTTTTAACAGTACAGGACGAGGTTTTATGACACAGGAGAGTCGGTATAGTTGCTCCGAGGACCTCTTACACACACACACACACACACACACACACACCTTATTCTTCCTGAGTTTGTTCATGACATCAGTCAGGGCAGGGTAGCCTCCTCTGTATCGCCACAGATGCACTGTGAGGAAGGAACGAGAGCAAAATGTGAGATATTAGCAAGCCTTCTGAGAAGAAATATAAATATAAACACAATAAGGTGAATGCATTGCTATATATATATTTAATGTCTGAAAGCAGAACGGCGCAGCGTTGGATCGATATCGTCTCAGTGTAGTGGTTCTGCTGTGTTTGTGTACGCTGATATCATGAGGAGGCGTTTATTTAGCATTTTAAGGAAGGAGTCTCCAGTGTCAGTGCTTCGTAACAGTCAGAGGTAAAGCTGTAACTTTAAGTTTTCTGATATCTTCAGAGGACAGAGGAGTTTATGCTTTTTTGTGTTTTTTTTTTTTTTAATCTAATTAACACCAGGAGAGAAAAAAAAAGAGAAGATGGTGAAGGAACGAGTGTTTATAGCTGCTATAACATAAGCGAGAACAGGAACTAACTTGTTTTGAAGACATCAGAAAAATGTAAATGTTGTTTTTTTTTTTAATAAATAAAAAATGATTAGCACTAGTGACCTGCTGTTGTATAAGAGATATAATAATAATAAAACACTTCAGGAATTTCTGAAACTGGAAAATGTTGAACTCATGCACACCTGCTTGGTCCTGCTCTCCGTACCACGTGTTCCAGGTGCCCACCAGCTCACACGAGTAATCAGGGTTGGCGTGGATAGATGGCAAGACTTGTTCACTGTGTGTGCAGAAGCAGTTATTACATATTAATATAAACATCTCAGCGTATGACCGCTGCAAGATAGATTCCTCCATGAACACACCCATCTACCGACACACTTTTTTTTTTTTTTTTATAGGAATTGTGCTAACAGAAAAGTACAGAGTGTGTTACGTTGATTTGCATGTAGAACCCAAGCACAGCTTTCCAAAACATTATCCAAGAACTGAGCAATTATTATGATCTTCCCCCAAACCACAAGTTAAAGTATGCAGGTAAAGTATGCAATTGATCAAAGTAGCGTCAAACATGAAGTCAATCACTGTGAATCTGCATAAAGGTTTAGAAAGAAAAGCTCTAATGATTGCATATAAATCAAATTTGGACTTGTTAGGAGAGAATTCATGAAAACACCAACTACTACACAGCACCATCTCAATATGGATGATCTTACCAAAGTTTGTTATAATCATCAAGGCACTCTGGCTTGACATTGTGAACTGTAAAAGAAAGGCATGTTATGCACTGCAATAAACTGTGCCTCGACTGACTAAAGGAACAAATCTGCACGTTACTGCACTGTAAACTTGCCTGGCAAACAACGCAACATGACTTGCACCGTAGGCTTGTGCGATATAATCATTTCATCGTCTCGAAAACAACACATTACAATGCTACGATATTCGGCAACGTTTACTCTGATTATATTCCGGACCTGACGATCTTTACGGGTTTTGCGAAGGAGCGCCGCAATTTAACATCAGAGTACGCTAGTACGAGTTATCACTCAAAACCATTCCAGTCTTTTTGAATGTTTTGAGTTTATTAAATCTATCAATGTATGTTCGACTCAACTAACATTAGAGTTTATGTTTATAATTAACATCAGCTAAATATATTTATTATGGATGTCACTGAAAAATTTAGGCTGAAAATGGTTAAAAATGGCAGTTCAGTTAATTTGAGTTAACTTAGAAAAATTCTTACAACTAAGTGTGAAATCTAACACTTGACAAATAATGTTAACAGTGATGATAATTAGAAAGTGATTAATTACTGGGTTTTTTTTTTTTTTTTTTTTCGCTCTCCTTGGTTGCACTCAGACACGTTCAAACACTCTGAGCGGCAGATATAGTGAAAACGTCGACCATGAGGCTATCAGACAACAAGATATAAAAGGATTATATCAAAAATGTACTGTTGTTGTTTTACTTTTTACTGCAGAATCATCTAAAGCTCCACCATCCAGCTGAGTTTTCGTGATTGTCTCTGCCTGCTAAGCAGCTCCCGACTACACAGTTGTTATTTTATTACACTCTACTCTCCCCTACAATTAAATCATTAACCGTGATTTTTTAAAACAGTAAATCGCAAGCATGGCAAAAATGAATATCGCACAAGCCTATCGCGTAGTAGTAGTAGTAGTAGTCGTGTCCTGATTAAAGGGAACGTACACTGAATTTTATACAGGTTATGGTCTTCTTTCTTGGCCAGCAGATGAGAATGCGCGTCCTTCCTGGGGTCAACTTTTCGCACAAAGAGAGACTTAAACCAGCTGTCTTCTCGGTTTCGGTTCGAGGATGCACTCAGGGTTCTGAGAAGACAGAGAAAGATTTGTAAACTGTAAGGAATTGTTGATTTTATTTTTTGTTTTTTTACATGAAGTGAGTAGTGAAGATCTGCTCAGAAAAGAGATATAATCCAGAAAGTGATCATATCATGGAGACTAACATGCGTCAGAGTTTTCCATAGTCACTTTCTCCCTCACAAACACACACACACACACACACACACACACCCTCCTTTCCTTTTTCCTTGACAGCAGCCAGCCATAACAATGCTCAACTTCTCTTCTAAACTCCCTGTAATCTACTTAAATGTACACATTCATAAGCTCTTGTATATTATTGTACACTAAACACACACTCAGACATCCAGATGAAGCTTAAAAACTGTCCCTGGCCACAAAAATCCAACTTTTCTCTCTTTAAAACATGGCTTTGAACATGACCTTGAGCTCCAGCTCCACAGCTAGTGCCCAGTGCTGAGTGTTTAATGCCCTGAAGACCTGCAGCTGCTCCAGTTTTTCCTACAAAAACACCACTTTTTCAGGTTCACTTCTAGACTTTTTAACGCTTCTGGTTATGAAGTTGAAAAACGAGCTGTGAGCGATCATACATTCAGTTGCATCTCCACAGGAAAGCTTTTAACGCTCACACACCATTCAAATGGCTGTCTAGTGCATTAGCATAGCCTGCTAGCTAGCAGCTGCTAGAGGAAACGAGATTCAGCTGAAGCGTAAACAAAGAATAAATCGTATAAAACAGCATAAGAACAAGACGCTCAGGGCTGCAAGGTGTCTTTTAGCATCTCATACTTCAAACATGAGGCTCACCTGAGAGTTAATACCGCGTGCTGTTGCGGTAGTAGCCCGTTGCTAGCCTGGTGCAGGCCCTTTCCCAGGCTCTGAAAGACTCTGGTCGCCATCTTTCCTCAATGTCGAGCTGCTGGTTCCTGCTACATAACGGCAGCCCGAACTGCGCCGCCATTCCACCTCTCACCGCTAGAGGGCAGCACAGAGAAGAGTGCAGAGCAGCGTTGCCGCCATAATCTAATGTATTTAGGAAGTTAGCTTGTGGTATCCTAATTTTAAAAATAAATGCCACTTGACAGCTACTATCTGTGTTCCTTTCTCAAAACTGTCGTCACAAAGTTTAAACCAATACAACAATTGTATAGAATGTCTCTGTGTGCTGAAGCGTTACTGGAACTACGAGGCCTAAACCTGGTCCAGCACGACAACGCCCCTGTGCACAAAGCCCTCTCCCCGAACACCAGGGCTCTTCACACCTGAAATAGTTCATCCTGGGTCGTCTCGTTTCACGTTTCGTATTGCTCATACTTTACCAAGGGTTAACTATTAATCCTGGGTATTCATAAGCTGATGTTTTCCTAAACCTTGGCTTAACATTCTTATTTGCATATTTGTGGTGTCAACAAACATGACAGGATAAATACAGCGCGCAACTGGTTTAAATAACGGCTACGCATCAGTGAGAAAAAATGCTGCTATGTAAATCCTCCTTGATTGTTTTAAGGCACAAAAGCAAGAAATTAAAGACAAAAAGACAAAAGAAAGAACACACAGAGGAGCAAATTACATGGATTTTTTAAAATTCCTTTTAAGGATAGAGAGATTTGTGTTTACTTGTACAGTAGCGTCATTGTGGTACTGAACATGTTATGCTAACTGAGACAGCAGATATTTCCTATGAATACAAGACAGAAATTGTGTTAAAGCACATGTGTTAGTAGATGCTCAGATTTTTATTATAGGAATCATTTAGGAAATGGAGAAAATGGGATCAGTGCATGCCTACTAAATATATTTTTTTAGAATGTTACTGGAATCTAAATGAAATGTCTGAGTTTCAGTATTAAACAATTCAACAGCAACAGAAAGAGTTCTCACTTGATAATGCTAACTCTTTTGGTCACTGTTTCAGTTGCATCGATTGTGGCTGGAACGTCTTCTACAAACGCAATGCCATACAGTAAGAAGTTGTTCAGAAATGACTTCAGCTCTTAATCACAGCTCATGAACTTTTCCCAGCTCAATTTCTGGCCCTCGTAGCTGTTCTTCACCAGCCAGGCCAGGTTGTAGCGTGTAATGTGACCATCAGGCCCTGTGGAACATATCATACATCAAAATACTTAGATGATTGACACCTTGATATTGTATGAACATGTTTGTGTGTAAAGCATTGTGACATTGTGAGCCTGAGAGAAACAGAGGTGGTGGAGCCAAAAAAAAAAAAAAAAAAAAAAGAAAAGAAACTCCTTGAATTTGAACTTAAATTTGAGCATGAACTGGACAAGCCTTGAGCCTTAGTGTTTTGATTTCTGTTGATTTTATTTTTTTAACAGTGGAAGATGCTCAGAAGTGCTCATGTTAGTAAAATAAACACAAAGTTCTGTAAAAGAAGGAGCCGGGTTCCACAATCGCTTGAATGCCAGTCGAGTTCAAGTTCAGTTTCAAGCTCTTTCTTTGTCACATACAGAGAGTTATACAGTGTATAATTCTTGCAGTGAAATTCTTCTTGAACTGTGCAAGCATTACAAAGAGCGAAGACACGTAAAAACTTCTTTCTGTGCAAGTAAAAACCACGTACCAAAGCAGTTGTCTAGCCAGTTACAAGTATCCTGAGGTGCTGTGTGTTGGCAGCAAAATACTGTTTAATTATTTTACTATATACAGTTGGGGAATTTAGAGTAGTGCAATGCAAAAGCAATGCATAGTGGAATTTCTAACATTTGTTAAAGATTCTCTTTATGGCTCGGTGTTTAGGGCTTTGTGTTACAGATCAGAAGGTTGTGAGTTCAAATCCCAGCGCTAACATGCTAACATGGTCCGGTCCATGATCGAAACCTTTAAATGCTCAGCTGTATCCTGTCTCGATTGTAAGTTGCATGGGATAAAGGCTTCAGGTAAATGAGCAAGTGTAGTGGATAATCATTTATTTTAAATCAGAATCAGAGTCATTTTATTCACCGTATACATTTACATGTATTAGGAATTTTTCTTGGTGTTTGGTCACAACATGATACTTTAAACACACACAATCACCATCCAAATATATAAATATTGCACCTGATATACAAATATACAAATATTGCACCTTAAGCGGAAATGGTAGGCTCAGTTGTGTTACATTACAGTGGAGGTAGAAACAGCAGATGATTATTAATTTCTGCAAATTTACAGTACTTTATAACTTTCCTGCCAGTAAATTACTTTAAATAATTCATTTATCTTCAGTAATTATTTTTCCTGATCAGGCTCACGGTGAATCTGGAACCCATCCTGGGAACACTATGCACTCCATCGCAGAATTACTTTAAATTTTACAGTCATTTGTTTTCATAGTGTGCATTTCATATCAGTTTCACTACAGTCACTGAATCATTTGTTACAAGATGAATGACTGTATAATAAACTGGAACTTTAACAGGTCACAAAACTGTTAAGCACAGAATGATTGTTTTCATAGTTATTTACAAATGCTTACATAAAAGAATTGATAATATAGTAGTCATTATTACATTATAGTATATTAAATTATTATAGAATTAGGTTTGTAATTACATGAGCACAACGAATTTGTAATTAAATTATAATTTAATACATGAGTGGAACCTCTGAAAATGCATTTTGTCAGGTGAATTTAAACAGCGGGAAGAGTCTGGACAATAAATGATATATAGCCAGAGCCGGCACAATACACACACACACACACACACACACACACACACACACACACACATATATAGATATAGAAAGAAAGCAGCAGATTCCATAAGAGACACTTTTCAGATAAAAACATAATGAAGGCTGCTGGGTTTCGCTGCAGAAATAAGAAGCGAGTCGACAGTCAAAGTCTCCAGAAGAACTGTGGCTGCTTCTGCAAGATGCTCAGTAACACTTACAGCTCTGTTTTTTTTTTTTTTAATAGCAAATGGTCGTCACATCAAATATTGACTGTTTACTGCTCTTTATAGTATTTTTTTAATGTAGAAACATTTAATTTCATTATTTTTGAAGGCATCTTTGCTCTACAGCATTTCTATGCATGTGCCATAGAGAAAATATATATATATATATATATATATATATATATATATATATATATATATATATATATATATATATACACACACACACAATGCTGCTAGAAAGTTTGTGAACCCTTTACAATTTTCTGTATTTCTGCATAAATTTCACCTGAAATGTGATCAGATCTTCATCTAAGGGTTCAAAAAAGGCACAGTGTGTATATGTATGTATATACACTTATCCTTAACTATACACAAAGTGTTGGCATAGATGTGTGCTGATTCTGTTTGCGCGTGATTGTGAGAAACCTGTAACACCTGTTAGAACTGTAGAGTATAACTGAGCAGTTGGACCTGGCAGCCCTGAGACACTAAAGATTTTAGTGTTTTCCAAATCAAAGGTATATCACAGCTATGTAGTGGATGCATGACTGTCTGAAATCGATCTTCCTGATGTACATGCAAGTTTACAGTGTTGTGTGTTATAATCGTGCCACTTTGTCGGTTCAGGTGTAACACCTTTTGACTCCTTTTGGTTTCAGTGAAAATGCACAACACTCCCTGATGATATGGGGAAACTTGCACATGAACTCTGAAGTAAACACGTGCATGATGTTATGTGGCAATTATGAAGTCTGCAGTGTAAATCATCGTTTCAATTGTCCCGGCTCTTCCTTACCTTTCCTGTTAGTTACACTAAATAATATGTTACACGATTTTCAGAAAGACTGAATAATAAATAATCTTTACGAATAGGATTTCATAAAACAAGTCATACAGTAATCATGTAATGAATGATATATCTAGCTACATTACAGTGTAATTACAATTCACATGCACATGTGTAAAAATCTGAAAATGCATTTATAAGATGAATTCTGGGCTGAAGGACTGCAGAAATGTTCAGATCCTGTTTTACACCAAGAGCAGCATGAAGAACCCATCTTCTTCTAAAGTCAGATGTTCTTGGTCCAGTCAGCCAATGGCGTCGTTTGTGGGCGGTCCTAAGGGGGTGAAAGACAGAGCCAATGAGAATGAGAATCTTCGCACACAGCGTGAACGTGGCGCGCATGCGCGTTCCTGTTATAAACGCTCAGGGTGAGAGGGTGGGAGAGAGCGAGAGAAAGAGAGATAGAGAGAGAGAAACCGTTGCATGGAAGTCATCTGTTGTAATTTAACTCTGAACGACAGTGACACAGAAGACTCATCAGTTTAATAATTAATTTTCGTGACTGTAGCTGTGTTTTTTTCATGAAAGCTGTGAATTAAAGCTTCTTTTGGAATAGAGAGAGTGAAGTTCATCAGTCCTGCCATCTTTCTAACACACATCCGTGAGTATGCTTTATTATTTATTATTTATTTTCTGGTCTGTGTCTGAGCATTAAAATTCATCCTTTAAAAAAAAACATTTTCAGATGCATTAGCTCAGGATGGAGTCATGCAATCATGCATCAGTTTTATGCAAGCATGTGTCAACATCTGTGACAACAATTCTTTCATCTGAGGACATATTTACTAACTGTAGTGAAAGAAGCAAGAAATGCACACTGTAAAAAACAACAACAACCTGACAGTAATGGACTTGCAGCAGAGGACTGAAAATTTACAATCAATAATAGTAAGACCATATTTACAGTAAACTACTGTTTCCAGTAATATACTGTACATATAAAATAAAACATAACAGTCAGTGCATTCAGTGCATTATTTAAAGCCACTTACAATTCAGGAAGGAAGCTTAAAGGTCTCGCTCGAGGACCGAACCATGTCCGCTTGGTGATGCATGGATTTAAAATGTCAGATATCCCACTGGACATTGCATTTTTTTGCTGTTTTACTGTAAATCAATCCACTACTCTAATTCCTCAATCATTTACAGGACTGTCCTAAATAACACTTTAAGCACGGACCCACTGATGATTCCTGTAAGTTCTCAGATGCATACAGGTGTGTTATTTATTAAGAATACACTGACTGTTTTGCAGATCATGGCTTTGCTCCAGACGTTTTTGAAGTTGCGAGGGTCTGCGCAGTCGGTGACTCGGGCCTGGGGTTGTGCACCCGTGATGGTTGGAAGCAAAAGATGCCAACACACAGCACCTCAGGATACTTGTAACTGGCAGCTGCTAGACGACTGCTTTGGTACATGGTTTTCACTTGCAGTTAATGTTTGTTACACAGCTGAACTCTCAAAGTCGTTGCTCATGTGGTTGCTGTAAAAACAAGTTCTCACTTTTAAGTAAAGAATAACACACATTGGGTTGTGCTGTTCTACCAAAATAATCCCCTCTGCAGTGGTGTGAAATGTGAAATGAATCCAGTACGGGGTCGTAACATAACAACAAGAACAACAAGTGTGTTATTCCACTTTGGATTGTGTCACAGCGAATTTTGCCAACAAAAATTTTACAGTTTTTAATGTATTAATGAACAACTCTCACACATTCGAACTGTTTATAGATGCATTTAATGTTATGGAAAGTCCACAAGAGTTATAAACAAAAGAGAGTTATATAACAGCTATAAAGAGTCCCGAAGCCTCTCTCGTGTGAGAAAACCTGAACAGTTTTCTAACACAACACACATTTTAAAAATCTGTTTATTATTAGGCTTAAAACATCTGCGTAAAAGTCCCTGTGAATCAGCTGTTCATACAGAAATGATAACTTTTTAGAATGAGTTTATCATTTGCAGTATATTAAAGCTAGAACTACAGAGGTGAGGTTATAGAAAATTAATTGACACTTTCTTTCTGGTTTAAAGACATTTAAGTCAATAACTTCCTAAATGTCTGTTGTTTTTTAGAATTATGAAATGGCATCTTGTCTCAATCTGCAGAACTCCGTTATGGTGGTCTTGTGATGCACTTCAACTACGTGTGGCTGAGGGATCACTGCCGCTCTGCCTCGTGCTACAACTCCAAAACCAACCAGCGCAACTTAGACACCGGCAGCATTGACCTGGACATCCGGCCCACGAAGACCCGGGTGGACGAGGAGAATCTCTTCCTTACATGTAAATCCCAGTATGACTATGCTGAGTTAAATAGTGGTCATGTTCTTTTATTTGAACAAGACATGCAGGACAACATGTTTTCCCTTAGGTATAACGATCTTTCCTTTTTATTTATTATTATTATTATTATTATTTTACCAGACTTAAAAGCTTATTGTGTAAGACTCCACACTACTTCTTTGTTATCGTAGTCTTTTTCTCTAGGAGATGTTTCAGTCTTTTATATTTTTCTGCCAGACGTTTGACTTCGTGCCAATGCAAAGATGGGTATATCTTTACCAAGCAAAGATAAGGCATTAAAGGAAAGATAAGAACTTTGACTCTTATAAAAGACCTCAGCAGGTTGCTGACGAGGCAATCGTTTCAGTCATCGCTAGACGTTAGTGTATGCATGAAATTAGACGGGTTATTTAGTAACCACTGCACCCTGAGATGATCACCTATCTGTTACATTGACCAAAAGAGAAGTGAGTTTGTGCTTTGGCTTGACTGGTGAGTAAGGAATAATACGTAACAGGTACATAATACATACATAATACATGGTGTCTGCCTTAGGAGTCAACTCAGGAGCGAAATGTAGGATACAAGCATTTTTCCAAACTAACAGGCTTTTCATGAATACCAAATTTTCAATTCAATTACATTCAGTTTTTTATATATATATATATATATATATATATATAGAGAGAGAGAGAGAGAGAGAGAGCAGTGGACATTGTCACAATGCAGCTTTACAGAAATCCAGATGTAAATTTATCTCTAATGAGTAAGCCAGATGTGACAGTGGCAAGGAAAAACTCCCTGAGACAACATGAGGAAGAAACCTTGAGAGGAACCAGACTCAAAAGGAAAACCCGTCCTCATCAGGGCAACACTGGATAGTGCGATTATAAATAATTTCTCTTCTATAACTCAGTGCTATATACTCAAGCAGTGCTAATGTGTTGAAAGTACTTGAGTATGAGCATCAGTCAGAGTCATTTCTGAGTCATATCTGAATTCATTAGAGTTTTAACTTTATGTCTGTCGTATCCAAGTGAAGTTATTGAATATTCAATGTTTAAGACTGGAGCGTAAACTGTTTTTTTCAAGTGGATCAGGCAGGTCGAGAGGGCAGAAGGAGTCAGGATCACTGGTATCTCAGGAATAACATGTGTGGCTTGACAGCATCCAAACATCCCAGTTTTCCAAAACACTCTATGCCCATGAACTCTCCAGATCTCAAGTCAAGTCAAGTGGCTTTATTGTCATTTCAACCATATACAACTAGTTAGTACACAGTGAAACAAAACAGCGTTCCTCCAGGACCAAGGTGCTACATAGAACAACACAGAACTACAAAAGACTGCATATTTTTTTACGTAAATTGCACGTGCAGACGTGTAGACAGCACGAGATAGTACAGTGACTACTAAAACAGGACAATAGGCACAGTAACATACAGTGCAGCGCCGACCAGTACACAGTTCTAGTAAGAAAGTGAATCAGATGTGACAGTAGTACAAAAGAGTAACAATATATCTGCACCTTTACCTAAAAGAAAAGCTATTAACAAAATGTTTGACTAATCAAATAGGTTTTCAGCCTAGACTTAGACTGTGTCTGAGTCCTGAACACTAATTGGAAGGCTGTTCTATAACTGTAGGGCTTTGCAAGAAAAAGCTCTGCCCCCGCTGTAGTCTTCATTATTCGAGGTACCAACAAAGAGCCTGCGCCTTTTGATTGAAGCAGGTGTGGCGGATCATAAAAGACCAAAGGTTTGCTCAGGTACTGCAGCGTGAGACCATTCAGCGCTTTAGTGTTCATGAGTAGTGTTTTATAATTAATTTCTTGTCTAAATGGTTTACCAATAAATTAATTTGTATCCAGCTTTATAAATAAGTAAAGTAAACATGAAACTAGTAATAAATTTGCTGTGTGTTTTGCTATCCACAGGGCCTGATGGTCACATTACACGCTACAACCTGGCCTGGCTGGTGAAGAACAGCTACGAGGGCCAGAAATTGAGTGCTATACAACCACGCATCCTGTGGAACTCAGAGATTTACACCAACGCTAAGGTGCCTTCCGTCAGCTGGGAAAAGTTCATGAACTGTGATGAAGAGCTGAAGTCATTTCTGAACAACTTCTTACTGTATGGCATTGCGTTTGTAGAAGACGTTCCAGCCACAATCGATGCAACTGAAACAGTGACCAAAAGAGTTAGCGTTATCAGGTATGAAGCTTTTATAATACTGAACCTCAGAGATGCTTCGATTCGTTCGGATGTCACTAATGTTTTAAAATGTTATATTCTGGAGACGTGCTGAACCCACTTTCGCCATTTGCTAAATGATGGCTATAACAAAAAATCTGAGCATCTACAGATACCTGTGCTTTAACACAATTTGTGTCACAGGAAGTATCTGTCATGTCAGTTAGCATAACATTCACTGAATAAACTACAACAAATCTGATCTAAAATGATGTCAAATCTGATACCAATGAGCTCTGATGCCAGTACTCTATTGGATTGGTTTTTCTTTAGTTTACAGTCTGTATACTCTATTAGGGCTGGATGATATGATGATATCATATCAATATCATGGCAAATAATGTCACATTAGGCTTTTCGGAGACTTTGCAGGTATGCTGATATTGTTTTCAAACTGGCTGAATTGATATTTCCAGCTGATTTGATGTTAAAATTTTGTACTGAACCTTTAAAACTGTAAACATTTATTTATATTTATTTATTGTAAGAATTTCTTAGAATAAGTTTTTGTAGACATAAAAGTTTTTCATAGTTTTTTTTTTTAATGCAACACTAATGCTTTTCTGGTAGTTGGTTAACAAACCTATATGCTATCATGATACATATCGTGTATCATAGAAATGTCTTCAATTTTCATATCGTTCAACAGCCTAACTGCCACACCATCACACTCATACTTCTTAAACTTAATATGTTACCAGTGCTTTCACAAATTTCAAATCGCAAATTTCCTACACACATTGTTTTTCCCCTGATCAGAAGTGCTCTTGTGTTTCCAGAGAGACGATCTATGGCCGAATGTGGAGCTTCACCTCTGATTTTTCCCGTGGTGACACAGCATACACAAAGCTGGCCCTGGACCGCCACACGGATACGTCTTACTTCCAAGAGCCTTGTGGGTGTGTATACAAACAATCTTCATCTGACTCTGTGAGCTGCTGTAGCTGGGCCCCAGATCATGCTCACCTTACAGGACCTTACAGTGTGACAAAAGATGTAGAGCCTTCTTCTTCTGCATCTGTTGAAAATGCTGAGGAAGTAAGAATATGACTATAGAAATGAAATCATGGCTTTGTTTCAGTTCCCCTCTGCCACCTCCGGATTAGTTTAATCTTTCTGCTCTATGCTTTGCTTCCTCGATGCTACACGAGGCCAGTCACGTCTCTGTTGCATAACTGTGATCTGGGGGCTTGAAATCCTCATTGAAGCGCATTAGGCTGAATAAACTGATAATAAACACGTTACTCTTCTTGCCTCAGCGTTCTTCCATATATGCAGAGTTTCGTCTGTTTGAATTGAACCCTGGTGCGTTTTCCTCTGTATGCAGGTGAGAACACAGCAATCGCAGTCAGGTGCGGAACAAAATAACCGCTCCAAGACCATCTGACCGAGCTGGTATCAGTCTGGATCCAATCAAATTCTCACACAGTTTGTTTGTATTGAGAAAACAGTTTAACTCGGAATTGACCTGGTTGCAGGAAGTGAATCAAGCATGCCGTATGTTTTGGTTTGCAGCTTTTTTTTTTTTTAGTAGATATGCCAAAGGACAGAGCTGAAGTGCTGAAATGGCAGTATTTATATTTATTTAATGACGAAGTAATTTACCGAGCATGGCTCTGTGTTCCTTTGTTCTGTGTGATTTTTATGATTTCTGTGCTCGCTTGACAAAGCTTTGTTTAACTTTTTCCATTGTCATATTTCTGACCAATCAGTGAAGGAGCTTTACGCATTCTTTTTCAGCCCTATGTGCATCTCAGCCATGATTTTCCGTTCGTTTAATTCCATACAGTGTGAAAACAAAACAAAACAAACTCAGCAACCGGACTAATAGGTGAAAGCATTCGTAGAGTCCACAGCAGACTCATGGTAAGAGTGCATGAGAGCTTTTTATTTGGGTTCATGCCCTTTGCACAGCAATAAGTAATGCAAGTTTTTTTTTTTTTTCAAAACAAATAACACTGCAGCTTCCCAGATTGCTTGCGGCTTTCTGCTCTGCTTTGGATTTGGTTCACGGTCACGTACACACTTTCTCAGCACACTGCTCAGGGAGAGAAAGAGAGAGAATAAAAAGGATTGAGAAATCACATAAATATACGTACATTTCCACTCTTGCTCGTCACGAGGCACCTCCGTCCCAGTGCAGACCCACGCTAAACCACAACCTCTCTGCTGCACTTATGCGCTGTTTGATACAAGAGGTAGTAATTCACTTATAGTAATATGTTAATCCCTTTAAAATTCAAGCAAATATTTATGCCCAGAATGTTGTCTTGAAGGATTTTCTGACCATATAAAATAGAGTAATACCGTGCCATAACCGTGCAATATTTAAATATGCCTGAACATCATGATTAGACGGCTACTCTACTGAAATATTTGTTTCTATTCTGTTTTTCTGGCCTTATCATATTCCAACGTCCACTTTCTCACGCTTTTACTCCACCTGGCTGTACGGCAGGATTCAGGTGTTCCACTGTCTGAGGCATGAGGGGACAGGCGGCAGGACTCTGTTAGTGGACGGCTTCTACTCAGCAAACAAAGTGCTCAAGCAGTCTCCTGAAAACTTCGAGCTTCTCTCACGTGTCCCCATCAAACACGAGTTCATTGAGACCCTCGGCAACCATAGCAACCACATGATCGGCATCGGCCCTGTTCTCAACGTCTACCCCTGGAACAATGAAGTCTACATGATAAGGTATAAGAGCACTCACTTTCTTATGTGACATGGCATATCATATGGTATCATTCAATACCACTTACATTACATGAGTGTGTTTACATAATAAACACACTCCCTCCAGTCAAGAGACACTACGGGGGTTAAAAAAAACACTCCTGGCTGATTCAGTCCGGGTTAAAGAAATCACTACAGCAATTAGGAAGTTCACAGCTGTAGATATGAGACTGTACTCTGTATACAAAGAATGCAGGATGTTTCGTTATATGCTGCTAAGAGTCTGAATGGATCTCACAAAAATGGTGTCATTATTATTTTAAGTATCAAGTCTTGAACTTTTTTTATAGTGTTGAATGATTTAATCAATTGAACATGGAAACCTAAGTTTTGTTGTAATGCTATTGTTGTCAATGTTACTTAGGTATAACAACTATGACCGTGCCGTGATAAACACAGTTCCTCACAGCGTGGCACAGCGCTGGTATGTGGCACACAGACAGCTCACAGACGAGCTCAGGAAACCCGAGAACGAGCTGTGGGTCAAACTCAAACCGGGCAAGGTAACTAAACCTCAGCGTGGAAAACCTGGTCAACGTTTTTTAACCTACAGACAGTAGACATCTATTATCACTGTATTATGATGAGAAAGTGTTCAGTAATATTGTTATGTCCTGTTTGTTAAGGTTCTCTTCATTGATAACTGGCGAGTGCTGCACGGTAGAGAATCCTTCACAGGACTTCGTCAGCTCTGTGGCTGCTATTTGACCAGAGATGATGTGCTCAACACAGCTCGCTCCCTGGGCCTTCAGGCTTGATCTTCAGCTGACCAGCACAAGAACACCAAACACCAAAGAACAAGCTTAATCCACATAGTCTAGCAAAAACCCAGAACTGCAGAATTGCTGAAATCTGCGAATCTCATAAGTTCACATTCACACATTTTAGTTAAAGGGTAAGGAGTTCTGAGGAGTTCCTTATCACTACAAGCAAGGAATCATTCTTATGGTTCTATCAGTTTTATTAAAGATACGTTAGAAGAATACACACAGGGAACTGAGGCTGGGCGATACAAGGAAGAACAGTTCTAGCACTTTGACCATGATGATATTCATGGTTATGCTTTCAATTAAAAATGAAAATGTTTTAATGTTGGAAGGGTTGTACTAACACACCATGGTTTATGTTCATGTATTATAGTCTTTTATGAGCGAAACTTGCAAATAAATGTAGTCTGCTGTAATAATATCAGCAAAATTGTGCTGTCAAAGACAGTCAAAAGACAATACAGTAATTTACTGTGTGAAGAATTGACATAGATAAACTGTAAGATGTTGCGGTAATCAAACTTCCAGAAAAACACAGTTATTATTTTACAGTTCTTCCCAAGGTGGTAAATTGACATATAAACCAACAAATATTACAGTAATTAACCTTTCAGTAATAGATAATTGTAATTGTATCAATTTATATTGTAATACACTAACATCAAATGCCAAATTACAGTAATTAAGGTGTCATTAAAACAGTTACTGTTATTTTACGGTAATTACTTTTATAATATAATTATTATAATTATTATGTCTTTACTGACATCTTTTAAATTTTATAGAAATTTACAAAATAAAGTAAAAATAAGTAAAGACAGCATATTTGAATGCGATAGCATTTCATTTAGCATTACTGTGTAATCAAACAGTTTACAGTGTATTTTACATTTTCTTTCCCCTGTCAATTTACAGATTCTTTTAACAGGTCAGGGTAAGTTTGCATCTGAGCTTTTATTTCAGCATGTGTCCTTGGCACGATCGATAGACTGTAACAAAAGCACAAAGAAAAACAAGCAAAACTGTACACTCCTATGCAAAAAAAGGGCCAAGCCCAAAATGGCAAATATGAAGCTTTTAACGGTTTTTAAGAACAAATCAAAGGTCAAATGGTCAGAAAATGAGCAAGAATGAAACAGATGCACTCCTAGGAGCTCCTGTGCCACCATTCGGCAGTTTCCTTTTCCTGCAGTGAACTGTTTGTTTGGGGAAAAGCTAGAAACAGGGAAATTCACTTTTATAGTCTTCTTGTGCACGAATCATGATAATGGTTAAAATGTTTGACGTAAAATTGGAACTTACACATGTCTGGGTGTACAAAATTTTCCAAAAATATCTTCTGGGATTTTTTTTTTTTTTTTAAAAAGATTAGTGATTATTTGGTTATCTGCTACACCTGATGCAGCCCATCAAGGGCCACAAAGCTTAAACATTTAAGAAATCAAAGGGAAAAATCTCCCATTTTAAACTCCTTTATCTAATAATTCTTGCTAATTTTCTGACCAATGATTTGTTGTTAAGACCATTACGACCTTAATATTTTGCCTTTTTTTTTTTTTTTTTGCCCAGGAGTGTAGATGTTTCACCTGCTCACCACTTCTGCTGCCCAACTCTCTCACTCCATTTGTTTGAGAATATTGAGGTAGTAAGTATAGGTTTACCTGATCGTGAAGGGCCTATTTGGCACGTAATTTTGAACTAAAAATAATGTGAGGAGCAACATGAGGACTTCATCTCCTGGTCACAGTTGGTCATGATTATTATAGAACCTTTGGTGCCATTCCAGTGCCTGAAACAAATTCTCCCAAGTCCAGGATGTACTGAACTTCATTTTAGATGTGTGTTGGATCGTTCTTACAGCTTTCTGTAATTGCATCCAGTAACACCCTGGACTTTCACCCACATTATAACTCAAGGGGTGTGGAGGCACTGATTACTTTATGTAGTATACACTAGTTTGGATTACTTTAATTCCCAGTGATTCAAGCACATACCTCACATGGCCTTACTACTCTCACGTGGCCTTAGTACTGTATGAGCCACACCCTGTTCCAAGTCTGCTGATAAGTGAGTAAACACTTGCCAGTCTTCTCTAAAACATATTGGATGGGAAAGGTGGAAGGTATCCACCACTTTAGTTTTATACTTATGGTACTTGTATTCTGTTTCCAACCACACCAATGGGTATGTGTTCAAAACCCCTGTAAATACACCTAATCTTCGCCTTCCAAAACCTTTCCAATGCCCCATTTCAGATCAGGTCTTGGCTCCTGGATCTCTACAACCCAAACAAACCAGCCCTGTCCTGCCCTTGTGGGTTGCTATGAACCCTGGGGAAAAATATCTGTACACACAAACATATCTGTACGCTCCAAACATCTGTGCACCCCTTCATCATTCTGGGAATGTCGTTCTGGCCAGTGAGAGGGAGTTTATTCATGGGGTATCGCAGATGAGGAATGGGCAAAGAGGCTCGATCTCATGTTAAAATTGTTCTCCGTGCAGCTCCCAGGTTTCAGAAGCAGTGCAACAATTTCAGCAGCATGCCGCTCGGGGAAAAGAGTAGACTTTAATAGCTAACTTCCTATTAAGCAGATAACTTTGGTTGTTATCTAGCTAGTGATTGCTGAATGCTAGTGTAGCCTTACTAGCTAGAATGTTAGCTAAATGGGCATTGAGTGTTTAACATCATTCTGGGAAAACTAGCTATTTAAGTAGAACTTAAAACTTTTTTAATTTTTGACCACTCTATAAAAGCATCTACCTTCATCTTTGGCCTAATTTAAATAAAAATCTGTATTTATGAGGTTTGTATTGTAGGGTTCTGATTTTTCTCACAGCTGCAAGCCATAACATTGAATTTACATTTTCCAATTCGAAAAAAAACAAATAAATTCTTTAAAATAAATTTATTAAATACATCACAGAAAAAAAGTATTTTTATTTAGTGTAACGTGTATATAATTCAAATGCAAATACTAAATGCAAATATGCATATGCAAATACTTTTGTCAGCTTCCAAGCTAACAAACATGGCGTCCCTGGCTCTGCAACCGTTTCATCGCGAGACTACGAAACATCGCGAGAGTGACCGTGAGGCTGCATTTTAGACATGCGCAGACGCTCACACGTGTTCTCTGCAGGCGCACAGAAAGAAGATGGCGGACGGTGAAAGTACGTGCTCTTTTAAAACTGTTTCTTTTATGATGCTTTGACAATTTTATTGCCTTTTAAAAGAAAAAAAGCAGCACAGTGATTGTACTAGTCTAACATGCAGATAATGTGTTTTGTATTTTATAAATATTAATGATGGCTATAATAGAAAGCAGGCAGCGGCATGGCGCGTGCAAGTCCATTTCCCTTCCAAAGGGTTTCATATAAAGCAATATACATGAGTTTCATGTATATAATGCAATAATATAATGCAAATATAGCAGTTTTTACGTTTTAAGAGTTTGAAGGAAGGTGCTAGTTAATTAACTATACTATACTGTGCATACTCAGGTGTTTGCATTGGTAGATTTATTTATTTTTTATTTGAGTATTTATTTATTTATTTATTTATTTGAGAAAAGCTCTTTAATGTCTCATGAAGCTCATTCTAAAGTTTGGGAAATATAACTTTATATGAAGTGTGCATTTGTTAAGCTTTACTCCCCACAGTTTGATTTCTTTAGATAGAAATCTTATTTATTTATTTACTGTTTGTAACCTTGTTCACAACATTTGCAGATTATTAAATATCTGAAAATGTTTTTGAGATGAAAATAACTTAAGCACTCACACAAGTCTTTTCTGTGCACCACGTGGTGCTGGTGTGCCGCACGTGCTTGCACCCATTTTAGCCTGGATGCTAAATTATTAGTTTTTTTCTTCCTCCTGATAAAGCTGAATTTAAATCCTGGATCATTTAAACTGGTGAATTTATTCTCTGAAAGCTTTTTAAACGCCGTGTTTTGTGATGTGAAACATGTCCTACTTTTCTCCTCAGTTGCTTCGGCTAAGAAAGAGAAGAAGAAGAAGAAAGCAAAGATTTCAGATGAAGAAGTCGGGGTAAATCTCCCTTTTTTTGTGCTCTTCTCCTCAGTTCTTGATTTGAATTGGTTGTACAGTTTTGGTTGGAGTTCGGTCCTATCTGAAGTGATCATGACTGTTCCCTACTCCCTCGGAAGTTTCCACCCTTCATAGCGAGCACTCGGAGGGGTTTCCTGCTGCGCCAGATGTTTCAGCATAAAACCAGTCTCTGTTTAAAGTCACTTCAGAATGGACCTTGTGTTTTTTGTTGTTTTTTTTTTTTTTTTCCATTAATATTTTTTCTTTTCTGACAGGAACTCCAAGAAATGGGAGATTTCCTCATCAAACCTGAATCCAAGGTTGCCAAACTCGACACGTCCCAGTGGCCTTTGCTGCTGAAGGTAAGCGTCGCATTGAACGCGTTCGTCTCCGTGCAGGCAGACAGACTCGGCATGTCGGATGATGAATGTGTTTATCCATTCTCTGAGTGCGGCAGGTTCGGACCCTCTGCGGCCCCTTCGGTTCGTTCTGGACCGTGGGGTTCTGGTGGCCCGTTCCTCCAGTTTCCTGCTGTTTCAGTGGGTTGGAGGTTCTGGCCAGCGGGTGCAGAGGGACCAGACTGGCCCCGACAAAGACGAACGGACATATCTGATCACATGCTCCTGAAAGCCTCCTTTTAAACCGCTAGTTAGTTTAGTGACTAGCTGAAGCCGCTTTAACCTTATGACTTATTGAGGAGTTGTATTTAATAATCAACTAAAATTTTCCATTGGAATAAAACATCCTGTCTGTTGTACCGCTTGTTTTGACGGTTGTAGTATAGACAAATAAAACACATGTATTCATGTAAAAATCCACAAATCCTCAATAAATAATGTTTTTATTTGGGTCTATCCTACATCACGTGATATAAATGGGATATAAATATGTGGATAAATATTGGTCATTTTGTCTTTAAATATGGAAATATTTTATGTGAACATGTTTCCTGATTGTTTATTTAATGTTTTTTATATTTGATGTGCATTTTATTTATTTATTTAATTTTTTTCCACCTCTTGTTGTATTCCCATCTAGAACTTTGATAAGCTGAACATCAGGACGGCGCACTACACACCTCTGCCACACGGTTCGAATCCCCTGAAGAGGACCATTCATGATTACGTCAGGTAGACCCGTGTATCCGTAATGTTCCTCGCGTTTTGGCGAAGCCACATGATGTGATTTAGATGGCATTAGCACTCTGTGCAAAGATGACCTCTTATCTATCACCCAAGACTGATGGCTGTTAATAACGTCTCGTCATGGATGCTGATTTGCTCATTTTTGTATAATTTTGGCTGCAGCTTTTCTTATATTTCTGTCCAGATCTGGTTTTATTAACTTGGACAAGCCAGCAAATCCATCCTCTCACGAAGTGGTTGCGTGGATCAAACGGATCCTGCGCGTGGAGAAGACGGGCCACAGCGGGACGCTCGACCCAAAGGTCACAGGCTGTCTGATTGTGTGCATCGACAGAGCAACGCGATTGGTCAAATCTCAGCAGAGTGCAGGTGAGTCGGATTTTTCTGTGCACTCCCTTTCAGTTGCGGAGAACCTTCAGTAGTGCGTGAAGGTGTCTGGTGGGATAAGTTCAGGGCGCTTTCACAACAATTAGTTCACTCCGAATCAGAGGGAAATTTGATACTTTTCATTTGTTTGCTGTTTGTTTTTTTTTTCTCATTGCATTTAATGACACGAACCAAAAAAAAAACACTGCCTGAGGCTCACAACATCTAAAACTCCTTCATTTATCGATCAGAAATACTGTGATGGAAAACGCTTCAAAACTTTAGAAATCATATGACTTCTTTCAAAAAAAATTATAAATTACTAATCGAAAACATTTTGTCTCATCCAGCATTAATCTCCCCCTGCCCCTCTTTTTTTTTTGTTTGTTTGTTTGTTGGGGCAAATCTGCAGAACACATCATTTCAGCGCTACAGCTCTGTGCTTTGGCTCCGCTTTTATATACAGAAAAATTCAGGGTCAGGGTCAAATCATTTCCTCACTGCAATCAAACTGTCCTAAGAAAACACACCAGGGTTTGATTCAAACAACTAAACACTGCTAAATGCTTGTGTTTTAGTCCAACACACCCCTCAGACTACATGTTCTGTCCTTTTTGGTTTGTTTAATTACATACAGTGTGAAAACGAACCACAGGTGTAAAATTCCTCTCCTATTCTAACTCTGTATTTGGACTAATAGGTGTGAAAGCGCTCTTAGAGTATACAGAACGGATTAGTTCAGGCTGGAGCTGTACGGTATTTTTAAAGCTTGCTTTATTCTGTGAGCATGACCTCACTCAGTAAAACCAGTGGCCTTTCCTCACTACTCTTGTGCCGTGTGTTTCAGGCAAAGAGTACGTGGGCATAGTACGGCTGCACAATGCGATAGAGAACGAACATCAGCTCGCGAGGGTAAGTGTTAGAAGGTGTTTATGAGGGCGTTGAGCGATGATGTGAAGTGATGAACCCGTTTATCCATTCTCTGAGTGTCTCCAGGCACTCCTCTCTCTGCTGGCCTTCTCATCGCTGCTTCAGTGTTCTACTGCTGTGGCTGATGCTGGAGGACGTGCAGGTTTGGAGAGCCAGGATTCACGAAGGAAGAATTAATGGGACTGATCTCATATTGCAAATCTTTATTTATTTTTGCTTAATTCTAGAAAATGTGGTTTAAATTTGATCTGGTTGTGATTTTTATCCCATACAGGCTCTAGAGTGTCTCACTGGAGCTCTGTTCCAGAGGCCTCCTCTCATCGCTGCAGTGAAACGACAGCTACGAGTCAGGACCATCTACGAGAGCAAGCTCATCGAATACGACCCGGAGAAAAGACTCGGTAAACATCCGCCACTTTCCTTCTCCCTGCTTTAAGAGTTTTATCCAAACAAAGCCATATGATGCCATATAGATGACATTAGCATTTTTGTGTAAAGATGACCACCTATCTATCACCCAAGACTGATGGCTTTTCAAACGCTAGACTTTTTGCCACGTGAATCAACTCAGAACAGCTTCTGAAGCGCTTTTTCCATGTTGCAGGTATTTTCTGGGTGAGCTGTGAGGCGGGCACGTATATCAGAACGCTGTGTGTTCATCTGGGGCTGCTGCTGGGGGTTGGAGGTCAGATGCAGGAGCTCAGGAGGGTTCGCTCTGGAGTGTTGGGAGAGAAGGTACGGTAACACAACAGGGAGCTTGATTACACGAAGCTGATTGTGTCTTGTGTGTTAGGCTTGTGTGACATGCAACACGGTGCAGGAGCTAATGATTCAGATTCACACTGTGCACCTGACCAAAGTGTTGAGTTCAGTTCTGGGCTCCTTCCCCAGTCCTGGTAATTAATCTTTGGTACATCAGATGGCTGAAGATGAGCATTTGAGAAGTTGCACTTGTGGTGCTGCTTTACATCTTCACCAACAGGCTCTGTTCTAACATCTGCCTCAGGTTCTTACTCAGGTGTGAGATGTGATGTACGCTCTTTTATTCATTTATTTATTCGGCAGGACTGCATGGTGACCATGCACGACATACTAGACGCTCAGTGGCAGTTCGACCACAACAAGGATGAGACGTACCTGAGAAGAGTCATCTACCCTCTGGAGAAGCTGCTCGTCAGCCACAAGAGGATCGTCATGAAGGACAGCGCGGTGTGTGTTCTTGCTTTTCCAGCCTGTTTGTGGTGTAAGCAAGTGTGTTGTGGCTTCAGGTTTATATATGATGCGTGTTTATTCTTTCATCAGGTCAATGCTATATGCTATGGTGCTAAAATCATGTTACCGGGTGTGTTGCGGTATGAAGATGGGATAGAGGTGAACCAGGACATCGTCGTCATTACGACTAAAGGAGAAGCCATTTGTACAGGTATTGTTTAAATCTAGTTATCCCACATAGGCCTCATCCACATGGGTATTTTTGAAAACGTTTTTCCATCTGCATTCTGACCTCCCGTCCACACGCAAACAGCAGGTTCGATCGTTGAAAATTGAGATGTTTTGAAATCTCCCTCCAAGGTGGAGAAATTTTAAATCTCTTTCACTGTTTAGGAAAAATGGAGGTTCATGGATAACTGTATCCTTAAGTAGTGTTTCCGCATCGAGCCTGACCAGGATTAAACAGCTCCTGAAGATGACTAAATAAATAAACTTTTGGCCATGTTGGTGTTTTTCCAGGTTTCACCTTCTCCATTGCTCAAGCTGCAGTTGTTAATATTATTCTTAAGGTGTTTTACAGAACAATTTATGACGTGCTATCGCCACCTGCTGGCTTGGCATACTCATTTGAGCTTTTTTGCATGGAGGGAGATATTCTCATTTACACCACAAGCATTTCTGAATATTTTTAACTCGGCTGTTTTCAAAAATGTCCATATACCTGTGGATGAGGTCTTAATCAAAGCCACATGATGTTATATAGACGGCATTAGCACTCAGTGCAAAGATGACCTAGTATCTATCACCCGAGACTGATGGTTCTGATTGAATTCTGATCCTTCTTAAATGGAAATGAGTAGTTTTTAAAAGAAAAAGCTTTTGTTTTTTTGCAGCGGTGGCACTGATGACGACGGCGGTCATCTCTACATGTGATCACGGCGTTGTGGCTAAGATCAAGAGGGTCATCATGGAAAGAGACACATATCCACGCAAATGGGGCTTAGGGCCAAAGGTAAGGCAAGCAAACTCAGGTTTATTTATTCATATATGTGCATTAGAACTTACAGAATAAGAGGTTTTAACTCTTGTATGGGTTTTAAAGGATGCTTTAGAGCATGTAGTAGTGCTCTAGTTATCACAAACACACTTTCAGTGATGATGCACAATGTTGCCGTGCCTAAATGATATGCAGCATCAGTATAACTCGTGTCTCTTCAGGCTAGTCAGAAGAAAATGATGATCCAGAAAGGCCTTCTAGATAAACACGGCAAGCCGAACGGGAGCACTCCGGCCAACTGGACGGAGGGTTATGTGGACTACAGGTACGCTTCATTGTCTTTAGGGCAGTGTGTAACCTTAGCTGCTCTGGTGTTGCTTAATGAATGTGGTGCGTGTATAGTCAGCTCCAGAATTATTGGCACCCTGAGACACTGCGTTTGGTTTTAAAAAGTCCAGCTGTCCTCCTCGCCGTGTGTTTGGTGCATAAGACGTATGGGTTCCAATAATTTTGGAGATGACTGTACATCAGTTCATGCAGACTGTTATCCCTTTTTAGCCTGCTGTGACTCTAGAGGGAGTCTGTCTGCTACATAAACACGCAGAACTCATGAGCTCTGTGTGCAGTATGTACGACAGGCCCTTGGGTTTTGTGGACATGCCTAAAATAGTTATGGTCTTTCATGTGGTCAGACTGGTTTGATGTCAGATTTACTGTACCATATCTGTCCATTCTATGCAATTCTGACCACTAGTTCCTCTTTTTTTTTCAGCAGTAAACCCAAAGCGGCAGTAGCTGCTGAAGATGGTGATGCTAATCAGGCAGGAGCAAAGGTGAACCGTCTGCTTTCTACTAGCTTGTTATTTTAGTCTTTTTTGGGTTGTTATGGTTGTATTTTAATTTTCTGCCGATCTTTTACGTGCAGAGGAAACGTGACGAGAGCGGAAGCGAGGGCGAAGCCGCGCCCTCAACCCCAAAGACAGACGAGGTCAAGAAAGAGAAGAAGAAAAAGAAGAAAGAAAAGAAAATGAAGCTGGCTGAGGAAGTATCGGAAGCAGCAGAAGCCACTGAGGAAGCAGCAGCAGAAGGGGAAGCGGAGGTGAGTTCTACTGCTGGCCAGATGTTTGGAAAATTAAAATAGTTGTCCTGGAAGTGATCAACTATAAAATTAAAATGAAAATAATCATATTGTCCACAACACTAAGGGACAGGTACAAAAAGCTCAAACACCTATCACAATTCCTATTTGTGTATATTTTCCAACAATTGTATAGTTCGAGGGGAAAAAAAGTTGGATTTTATTCATTTTGTAGGCTAAAAGAATATTAATCTCGTCACTGTTCTCTGTATTTGGTTAGCTCGCTAAGCTTCTGTCAGATTTGTTTATCTCGAACATGTCACTCTGATGTATTTCCTTCTCAAACAGGAAGTCAAAGCTAAGAAGCCATTACATGAGAACTTGTAAACATGTATTAGTAGGAAGTGTAATGCGCCATCATCACCGTTTAATATTCGTTGTTTGAAACCGTCCACAGGTCACAGAAAGTGCCAAAAAGAAGAAGAAGAAAAAGAAGGTGAAAGAGGCTGAGGCTGGTTCAGACTGAAAATCTCCACCGATTGATTGATCAAAAAGACTGTTTAAGACTGAAAATCTGAACTGATCTAACAGACTGTTAAAGCTCATCATGTCAGGATAAGGTGACGTGGCCACCCATGGTGACGTATCGGCCATAAGCTCGGCCCTGCTCCTGTTTCCCTTCCTCACCCGATCTTTCATTGCCGTCAACCAAGTGACTGAATTTAAAGATGGGTTTAATGTGTCTAAAGTGAATTTCTGTGACCTCCAGTCAGTCTCTTTAGATGCGTACACACTGATTAGGCGTGTGTGTGTGTGTGTGTGTGTGTGTGTGTGTGTGTGTGTGTGAGTGAGAGAGAGAAGGCCTGAAATCTCTGCAGGTAAATCGTATTCTGCAGTTCGGTTTTATTCTGAAAGCGATTCAACATCCTCCCCTTCATCATTTGTTGATTAAAATATCAAATTGCATAGACACATGGATTTCAGCTGTCAAAACTTTAAGAATGTTTTGAAAGCTGTGGATGAAATTTCTCTTTTTGTAACTTTTCCTTGCATTTTTTTTTTTTTTTTTTTTTTTTTTCCTCCTCCATTCTAATGGCATAATTATTTCTGTTGTAAAACCTTTTGTCTTCTGCGTTTATTTGTACGTTAAAGACTGCTCCTTTATTTTGTATTGTGTATATAACAGAGGATCAACTTGTAATCCTAAAGCAGAAGAGTTGGATCAAATAAGATTTTTTTTTTCTAAACGAGTGTACTTTTGTCTTCTTTATCCTGCCAAGATGTTCACACTTTAGTATCAGAAACACCAGAAGGTTGCCAGTCTTGGATATTTATTCAGTTAATTTCAAAAGTGCACCACCTTCATGAGCTATATCCATAACAACAGACACTGAAAAGTCGCCAACAACCATTTGACGTATAGTTTCCCTGTTTTTTTAATACAGCAAATGTAAACTTGATGGGGTTCCATGGTATTACAGTAATACAACAGAACACTGAAACCATGTTCAAGATTGAACAGAGTGCTGTTTATCACAGTAGTGGTCCTTTTTGCATCATTTATTCTACCCCACCTACCTGACGTTTACTTGCACTGCGTAGTGCTCTTATTTTTATAACTCTTATATCTGATTCATATCTGAAAGGAAAAGAAAAATCTCTAACTTATTGCTTTAATAAAATGAACATTTTAAATACGTATGTTAGCCAGGGGCTAGCAGCCTGAACTGATTGAGACAGCTTGAGTTTAGTCTTGTGACTTGGTATTGCACCTGATTTACAAGAGTGAGGGTTCGTTCTGATTGGACATGAGGGAGGATCTGGTGAAGGGTATGGTTGATATCATCATCATCAGTAGACCCAGGACACAGGAACCCACTGGGGGCTAGAGGAGGCTCTCTCCAAGGCCTCTTCCACACCTTTCACGCTCTCGTCTACATCGTTGTTGACGAGGATCACGTCGAAGAAATGGCGGTAGGTGTTGAAAATGGTGTCTGATTCCTTCTGGATGGCTTGCAGTGCTTCTGACTGTGGTGTGGAGATAGAAAGTGGGTTATGACCAATTTCCAATGATCTCCATTCGATGCTTTAGATCACTGGGATGTAGCAATGCATCAATTTAAAAAGGTAAAGACTGCAATGAATCGAGGCTTTTGTATAACTTATAGATTTAAAGTGCAATTTGGAACTGGATGAATAGGGGAAAAAAAATGGAAACGAAGACGTGACTGACCTGGTTGCCGGAGTTGGTTGGTGCTATGAACACGACAAGGGGAGCAAACTCGGCTGTTCTGAGGAGTTTCAGCATCTGAAAGAAAACTACAATTGTTTACTATGTTTACGACCGGGGTGAAAGCGACATGAAATGTCTTTTCAAATACTTGCATGTTAGAGTGTAAATATCTGTAAAGTCCGGAGCACATTACAGGTTTGTGTTTGTTTTTCTTTAAATAAATACATTTTAAGGAATATTTCTCATCCCAAAGAGTAACAGAAATGGGTCTAAAACCCTATATTTGCTCCATGAGGCTGTATAACATCAGATAAATTGGTTTATTGACCTTGCTGTAAAATATGACTACAGTTGGGATGTTTTTAACTGGCATTTTACAGTTGTATCATTTTATTAGCTTTCATTACTACTAAAACGTATTAATATTAAAATAAACTACTAAAACCAATAAGAACCAATATTATTCATCAAAGCATACACTACCAAACTCTTGACCAAGCAAGGAACATTCTCAGATGCAAGGAACTTCTAGCACTTAAAAATTGTTTCAAAGTGAAACTAATCAAACAAAATCGAGCAAATGTCTGAAGACCTTCAGCCTTGGAGAGAAGGTTCTAGCACCCTAAATGGTTCTTAGGTTTGCTCCTCTTGAAGCTTTTTGCTAAACCCTACAACAGACGGCTTTCCTTTAAAAAAAAAAATCATTCAGAGAACCCATTTTTGTGTGTACCTGAGGCTCTACATCCAGCAGTGCAATCTTGTCTTGCTCATGGATTTTCTGGATGGTTTCGATCTTGGTGCCAAACATGCTGCCCTGAAAACTTCCGTACTCCAGGAACTCGTTCCCCACAATGCATTTGGTCATCTCTTCGTTGGAGATGAAATAATATTCCTGTCCGTTTTCTTCGTCTTTCCTTGGAGGTCTGGTTGTGTCTGATTGGATTAAGAGATGTTTTATTAGTACTTTATACAGCGCCTCGTTACACAGCGCCTCAAATCTGATTAAAATGATTATTAATGCTTTATTATTGACTAATTAGAATAACAGCAGTGTATGTCCATGCTGATTAATATTATTATTTTATTACTACCTTCCTGTAGGTAAGGATGTAGCACAGCGACTTTAGAGTGTGTAGATAGATACAGAATATAGAGAAAAGCCAATTCTATCTACATTGCGTACGTTCAAGTTTACAATTACAGAATGAACACAAAACTATTTGGAAGAGTTCAGATTTACTATCATGTAAAGTTTTTTTTTCCAAACAACTTGTCATGAATCACATTATATGCCATACACATGCATCGGCACAACACAGTGTAAATGTGTAACGAATGATCAAACTTGTGCCTGAATTCTGAGCTTGTAAAGTCATGTTTAAACTGTTTAAACTGTTTCTACAGCTTGGTGGTTGTTCCTAAACCTCTCTAGTAGCTGATATTTTACAGTTTTTTTTCAGAATCTTGAAGATCTGATTTGCTCTCTGTACTTCGCGTACGCTCACGTCCGTGCTCAAACTTTAACGCTCGGACAAAACGAGTTTTTTGGAGATAGTTATCGTGTGGTTGGTCGTTTGCGATGTCAGTGAATCCAAAATCACACTTAACAGTAACGTTTAACGTTTAAAATGTTGTGCTGCATAAACTACGTACGAGGTGCAGGGTAGGCGAACTTTTCTGGGTACTTGGTCAGGAGCGAACTTTTAATGTGACTCCTTCCCACACCAGGAGCACCTACACAGAGCAGAAGACAGAAGTATGGTTTAGTATTAATGCAACATACACAATTAAATTAATGCTAATGTTTTACACAACGCATCTGTACTACATTCTCTGGAATGCGTGACATTTTCAGGTAACCATACGCACCTATGAGTACCAGTGTTTTTCGATTGAATGCAGGCAGCTGCACAACCTCTTCATAAGAAATGACATCAAGTTGATCAAAGACTGGAGAAAAAAAGGCAGATTGTTTTTTCAAATCCACTTAAGAATTATAAATGCATTAGAAATCCTTATAAAAAGGGACGTGTTACTTACTAGAACTGTGTTTTGCCAGGTACTTGTCTTTGCATTTCTTCTTTTTGCCAAAAGGACTACACGACTGACTGGCCTCACCACTGCTCTTACTTTTGCTAGCCACACGCCTGGGAAAAGATAAAAGCATAAATAAAGCAAATAAGGAAAACGAATAGTTACTTTAGGAATCAAGAAATCGTGAATAATGTCAAATTTAAATACCAAATATAAATTTATATTCGAGTTTGTATATCATTCTACGTGGTTTAGTTCAAGTAAATTACAGTGATGTTAGTAAACCTGGCTAGATTGGACCATACCATTCCTGAAGTTCTGGGGACGGTATGAGTCCGGCAAAGTCTTTGCCTGAATTGTCCACCCTGCCCTGCCACCAGTTCGGATCCTTCTTGTTGATGATCTGGATTATGTCGCCAGTTTTGAATTTAAGGCCAGCCTCTTTGCATGGGATGAGCTCGTCCTTGGCAGGGTCGTAGTCGAACTGAGCCCTCATGTACATCTGCAGTAAAACAAACAGTAGATGATTAAACAGTAGATGATTAAACACAGTTGCCACGGCTGTGCTCAGGGACTCAACACCAAGTGGTTTAAGGTTGGAGTGGGAGAACTCCAGAAGAAAGTGGAGGATCTTGTACAGGAGCTGTGTGGCAGAGGGCGCCGATGTCCACTCTTCTCAAACCAACTGCATGTGCAATAAAAAGTCTTTAGGCTACATTTAGTTCTTTATCGATAATGTGGTTTTCATCCATGAATTTAATGCAACATTTAAACTGAATGAAGATCCTTGGAGAATATGTGAGGGTGATATAAACAGCTTTTCATTAAATGCTACTACAGCATTTGTTCCAGTGTTTTTACCAACCACATGGCAGCTGTGATGTTATTTGGGATAACACACTCCTGACATGTTTAAGCAGTTTATTTATTTCACAATCATTTCATGTTTGTTAGTCAACATTTTGAACAAGGACATTTGGACACAAGTGGTGCCCTTGTGGCTTTGCGGTGTCATTTGGTGTGTCCTGTTTCTCATTCTTGGCTTCAAAAGAGTGCACAAAAGTGGACAAATGTATTCATAACATATTCGTTGAATGTAATTGAAAACATGAAAATCTTATCCTTCTAAAGAGTTCTAGAGTAAAAACATGATTTTTTTTAAAAAATGTGCTTTTTTTCATTCAAGTATGATTTCGAGTGAAGCCTAAACCTCAACGTTTTCCCAATAGGCCTTACTTCCTGTGCAGTATTTGTCACTTCCTCTTCGCCTGACTACAGCACATAATTAAGTAATAGCCGGGTTTTCAGAGAAGGCGCAACGGATAACCGGATAATCCAAGTAGAAATTATATTTCCTACAATTCTGCGAGGAGGAAATCACACTGCAAAGTAGAAGGATGATCTGAAAATGTTAAAAATAAATATTTTTTCTGGTGAAATGCAGTGTTTGTTTTTATTTATACCATAGACTTCCTATAAGCGCAGTCAGCTTTCATATGCAAAGAAGCGTTCTTTTATTTCCTTTAATCAATTTCCAACTAAAGAGAAGAGCGTGGAATGCTAGAGCAGGAATGTAAAAATCACACTTCTGTTCAGAACGAACCAAAATGAAAAAGAGAACAAAGTGGACAAAGTGGACAAAGTGTCGGAGGAGGACAGCAGGGTTTAGGGTGCCGGTGTTGCACACAAAAGCCACTAGAGCTAGACCAGCGAGGGCAGGAGTGAGGCGTTTTCCAGATGACGGAGCTTGAATGAGGAATATATTCTGAAAATTTCTTTAACAGTGTTCACAGAATGTACTTTGTGTCAAAGCAGTGAAACAGAGTGCCCTTGTGCTAATTATGAGAAGAGTTTTGGAAAAAAAATGAAACCAGAATTGAAAAGCTTTGTTAGCAGTTACCAAAAAACAGTACAGTGTTTAATGAGGAAGTGGGATTTTCTACGGTTAGCCACTACTGACGTCTAAATGACTAAATAGTCACCTGATTCAGAGGATTACAGGATTCCCCTAATAAAGAACAAACCATGTGTTTGAAAGCAGTTACTTTCAAATGCTATAAAGTTAAGAATAAAATTTAAAATCATCATCATCATCATCATCCACTGCAAAACATTTCTTATTATGAGATGAAGCTTTATGTTTTCTTATTGTATTGCCAGATAATTCTGTTTCTTTCTAGAAATAAATGCTTACAATTACAAAAATTATCTGCCAACAGGACAAGACTATTTCAAGCTTGAAATTAATGAAATATCTATAAATAGTTCCTTATATTAGGAAATACAAGATATATTTGACTATATTCAAGATATTTTCACTTGCAGTGTAATAATAATAATAATAATAATCTTTTAGTTGAGTAGAGCTTATTTCACACCCAAATGAGTAAATTTAAAACAATACCAACATAAAGACAAACAAATTACTCAAAATACACAAGCAGTAAAGAGTTTTGCTCACCTCACAAACCATGAAGCGACTTTGCTGATTTGGGATGATTTTCAAAGTCACGATGCCATCTGTATCTTTCTGCAATTATAATTATATAATGATAATAAAATTCATTTTAAGAACAAGTGTACGTGGATCATCCTTATATTACTGGCAGCTTTAGGAGAAATACTAACCAGAATCTTTTGCAGTTGGTCCACGCTCTGATTCGCAACACTTTTACCGTTAATCTCAGCAATTTCATCTCCTTCGTGTAAGGAACCTAGGACACACACACACACACCCACACATACACACACCATGCCAATGCCGTTAGCATTGTAGATGTACTTTAGATTATACTCTGCCTTGTTTCTAAGTGGATAAAAAAACATCTGTGAAATACCTTTAATGCAGTTAAGTCTAAATCAAGCATCACTCACCTTGCTTGTGGATCATCCCCCCGTGTAATATTCTTGCCACCATACACTTCTGTTTCTCGTTTAGTTTGAGAGTCACACCCTGAACAGAAACAGAGGAACGCAAGAAGACAAGACAAAAAATGTGAGCTTGATGACAAACATTCAGAACGATTCTGAAATGGCTAGAATCTTCTAACTGAAGTCAGGACAGTACCAGTGGTTCTGACGGATGCTTCTCGAAGGCCACCTCGCGCATCTTAGTCACTTCTTTGCCGTTCATATGGCCAGTGCTGCCGTTAGTGTATACTGTATCCTGCTCCTTCACTTCAAATGTCTGCATGGCTGCCTGAAAATGCACACACACACACACACACACACACACACACATTAATTAATGGCAACCACATGAAAAGCTATACTTTTCAGTGAGGTCTCTGGAGTTTACACACAATGATGTGAAAAACAAAAAACATCTAGTGAGTGGCAGTTCTGCGGGTGTAGAAAGGCTACAGTAAGTCAAATAACCACTCTTTACAGCCGTGTTGAGCAGAAAAGCATGTCAGCACGCACAACATGTTAAATCTTAAGGCAGAAATCTAAATCTTAAACCTTGTGTCAACAGTCCAGGCTGGTGGTGGTGGAGTAATGGTGACTAACAGTGATGATCTGAAGACGGGAATCACAGCCGATATTCACAGCTTTGGTGTGGATCTGGGTGTTTTTCTGGGTATCAGTAATGGTTCTCATATTGAAAGTTAGTAACTTCGTTACTTTTAGCAAAAAAAAACGTTTGGGTTTTTTGGGTCTAAACTTCTATGGTAATTATATGCATGCTAATTTCTTTTTAATTGAGTATTAAAGTTGTAAAGATAATTTTTCAGACACCCTGTACAGTATATTATTTATCTGGCATTAGATCTTCATCCCACTGATTTTTTAATTAAGTTGGATTGGTTCCAAATAAAGGGGAAAGTTTTCTTGTCAGACCTTGGGCCTCTTAATACCAATCGTGCATCGTTAGAACCCTACAGCCTATCTGAGCATCTCGGCTGACCTTGTATTTCTCTTTATGGCCACAACTTACCATCTTATAACTGCTACTTCCTGCATGATAATGTCTAAAAGTCGTCTGAAACTGGTTAGAAGAACATGACGATGAGTTCAGGGTACTTCGATGGCCTCCCCAGTCACCAGATCCAACAAAACCCAATAAGGCACCACTGGGATGTGGTGAAACAGGAGATACGCAGCATGAACATGCAGCCGACAAATTTCCATAAATTTTGGGATGCAATCATGTCAATAATGAGCAGAATCTCGAAGGAACGTTTCCAACACCTTGTGGAATCCATGCCATGAAGAAATGAGGCTGTTCTGAGAGCAAAGAGGGTCCTAGCTAGTACCTACATGAATATTAAGATAGCACTTTGGGAAAATCAGTAAGTTATTAAATGATAAATAATACACTGAAATGACCTATACATAGTTATTTCTCCTCAACAAACCCGCCTTTATCGTAGCCTCACAAATATAAAATATTCTGGATTTAAATTTTATTAAAACTTTCTCTATATAGCACTTCATATCATTTGAGACACAAATTTTACAGCTTCCTACAAACGATCTGAAACCTCTGGAAGAGTGTAGTGTGTGTGCACGGATATGTGACCTATACAATACTTCACACACAGCGTTTATTCGCGAGCACCACCACTGGGTAATGTCAGAATGTCACGTTAAAAGGGTTCAGCTGTGCTTTATAGCACATATCTACTTCTGCCATTTGCTCTAGGTTAAAGATTAAACTTTCACATTTTTAACAACTCATTAGATCCCAAAAGACATGACAGGGTTGTCATGGTTGTGGGTACGGCTCAGAGGTCTACAACGTCGCGGAAAGGGAAGGCATCAGTAAACTCACAGAACACTAGTGAATCATTTCAAGGGTTTTTTGTTCTGCAGAAATGCATCGAAAGCTTGGAATAATGTCGGTTGTGTAATCCTCTCTCAGCAGCGAAAGGATTATCTGATAAAGCCATTTGTAGTTTATCAAGGTTATAAATTTGCTTTTATTATGTCAAGTAAATCTGTTGAATTTTCTACTGAGATACTTAATCTAAATGCCAGTAGTTCAGTTTTAATTTCAGTGATCCTAAAAGCCAACCTGGTGACTCGCCACATTTTGTACTGACTGATTGGTTTCCATACTGTTATAATCCAAGTGCTAGAAAATGGCTGCTAATAATATGAAGGTTAGCAGTGCTTATGTCAGTACTACACAGTGCTTCCTGACTATAACACTCTTATTGCTGAATAGCTCAGGATAAGGGGAGAGTGGGGTATGTTGTCAGTTCTCACACTAGTCATATGTCCAACACCAGACGCTAACTCAAAAATTAAATGGCTGTTTTGTGTGATTTCGAGTTCTGAAGTCACTTTTTTGTTCACATCTGGTCAAATTCACTCTAAACTAACGTGAGCACAATCTTCTTATATAAATAGACACTTCACATTTTACAAAACCTTGTTAGGTATCAATGTTCACAATTGTTTTTTTGTTTTTTTTTTAACCAGGGGTGCATCAATACTGACTAATTACTACATGCACCTTCTATATTTGCACTGAGCTGGTCTCTACTTTCTCTACCACATACCTTGCACGTTTGTGTGTATATAGACATATTGTTATTTGCACTTCTGGTTAGATGTTAAACTGCATTTCATTGGCTCTGTACTTGTACTCTGCACAATGACAATAAAGTTGAATCTAATCTAATCTAAATCTGATATCAGATATTGGCCTGATACTGAGCTCATTTACTCGTACTCGTATTATTAAAAGATGCCACGATACCAATATCCGATACCAGGTGACACAGGTGACAAGTTTAGTGTACACTGTACAGTGTACACTGTTGTGCTAATGAACAGCCGACACGAAACATCCGGTATTATCATCAGCAAGTCCCAAAACACATGCACTCGTACCCTGTCTGACTGTCACACAGATCGCCCGACGTCACACCCTACGATTTCTTTGTCTCGGGATTCGTCAAAGATCACATGTAGAACGCTCGGGTGACTAACAGTGATGATCTGAAGACGGGAATCACAGCCGATATTCACAGCTTTGGTGTGGATCTGGGTGTTTTTCTGGGTATCAGTAATGGTACTCATATTGAAAGTTAGTAACTTCGTTACTTTTAGCAAAAAAAACGTTTGGGTTTTTTGGGTCTAAACTTCTATGGTAATTATATGCATGCTAATTTCTTTTTAATTGAGTATTAAAGTTGTAAAGATAATTTTTCAGACACCCTGTACAGTATATTATTTATCTGGCATTAGATCTTCATCCCACTGATTTTTAATTTAAGTTGGATTGGTTCCAAATATGAAGTTAAAACAAAAAGAGGAACAAATCATCACAAGTACACAGTTTTTACTTCACTGTCTATAACTCCATTCTGACATAAAACATGAAGTTATAATGAATACTAAATTTGTCCCTGAAATCTGGTATAATATTTATTCCATTTTAACATACCACACCCAAGAAATGAGAAAATAAATAAATAAATAAAAAAAATCAGTGTGAAGTGTGACAACTTTCCCTGCTCTCCTCTAACATGTCATTAATACATTAAGTATGGAGGCTAAAAGGTTACGCAGATGTAAAACTTGCTGATGAGAAACTTCTGGGCACCTCCCTTTAATCACGTAATAAGGAAAAGGATCACGATGACAACGGTCATCAGAACCGCACAGTGAGACGAATCATTGCGTAATTCAGCTTTCATACAGTGAATTCAAGGCTCACGTGTGGAGCATTAATGCTAATCTGATGTGCACTATTGCATGTCTCAGCACAGACTAAAGATCACACGGTGCTTATGACTCTTAACTGCAGGACTGGGACTTTGGTCCTGTGCTGAGGCATTGAGAAAGAGATCACTGGGAAAGAAAACATGCAGTTCCTTGTAAAGTTAATGAGGAATATTCCCAGAACATTTCTAGCGTGTGTGTGATTAGCATGAACAGCTGCTTCAGCAAGTTTTCCTGGATTTAGAAAAGAAATGGGATATAATTGAAAGGGCAGTTATTGGGCGGAGCAGTCAACAAGTGCCCTCATTAATTCAAATGATTGTTTGTGGGAATCATAAATGTGGATAGAGATTTGTTTGAGGGGGAAAATAATATGAACTCTTCCCTTCGATAATTTCCATAATAAGAGCTGACAGGTAACACACATTTCAAATAAATTTACAAACATATTTGAATATGAATTGCATATATTTATATTACGTACATATCTCATTAATTGAAATTCTTTTTTTTTAGTGGTGTATTTAATAAAATTTAAATTTTTCACCAATGATTTTTTCTTTATTTTGAACTTTTTAAGTGGAAAGATTTGCAATTAAAGACATCTAATTCAAAGTTACTGGTGAAAAAAAATCAGAACTATAAAAAAAAAAAATATTTAATAAGATTTTATATAAATTAGGCCAAAGGTGAAGGATGTATGGGATTCAGGATATTCCTCATATACGTCATGATATATAGTTTTGCTCACAAACAAATATACAATATTAAATATATAAGTATATGGAATTATTTATTTCCATTTGTTTATTTATATTTGTTCATATTTTAAAAGATATTTAACAACTGTAAAGACATTTTATAATTGTAAAGATTAAGTACCAAATTTTAGCTGCTTCCACTCAGGGTTTAATTATTAGAAAAAACATTTTTAAAGACTTTAATCACAATATTGATATTTTTAAAAGGAGCACAGAGCAGACACATCCAACTACACACACTTACACACAGCTACAGCTAGGGTTGGAATAAGTGCTAGTACTCAAGAGGGATACAAACACGAGCAACAAAGCAGTTAGTCTGCTGAAACAAAGATTTTTATGTGAAAAAAATGCTGAAATCAGCGAAAATACTGCTGACCATTCTGCTTTTCTTACACACACACACACACACACACACACACACACACACACACATACACACAGTGTCAGGATATGAAAGTGTCCTGTCAGTTCAGCAACAACTGGAACATCAAGGTTCCCTTTTTCCCACATTTTAGTATCATGTCATTTTTTAAAAGTACATACAGTATTTCGTAAGCTATAAACATACAGTATACCATAAGCTATAAACATACAGTATACCATAAGCTATAAACATGTGAGCTGTGAGTAATATATTAAAGTAAAAATACCATGATACTCCATTTCAGAATTCCACTTTATATTTTACAGTTTTGCTAAAAGGCCAAAGCGGATATTCTTCTGGAAAACACTACACTAAACATCTCCTCTTTTCCCCCGCATCTTAAACGCGATGATAATGTGGTCCTTACATAATTGCCATGTTGCTTTATCTCGAGTACAGAATGAGCTGCAGGAAATGGACAGATTTTAAAGCACTCAGGGGAGAAGATGAATATTTGAAAAGGTTTCTCAGTAGTGCTGAGGAACAATACAGTTTGCTGTCCCTGAGAACTCAGAGTAGTATTTCAGCTCTTTGCTTAACATTTGAATCATTTCAGAATTAATTCATTTAAAACACAAAGCGTCTGATGATCCAGTAGCTCTGCATGTCAATTAGCTGAACTTAACGATATTGCCGGCTTTGTGGCTGCTGCCTGAAGATGAATTGGGATCATGTGACGTCTGAGGTTAGAGGAATTACATTAAGGCAGAATGATCTTTGTGAGTGCTCTGGGGAGATTAAAAAAAAAAAGAGGATTTGGGAAAAACAACCAAGAGCGAGGATGAACATGAGGAGGAGCTGCTGCTGAAAAGAGGAGGTACATGGAGGTTTTAAATGAGATGATCTCTCAAGTCTCAAGGTTTTTGCCTAAAAGGTCTCAAGCAGTGGTGGTTTTTTAAAAATTAAGTCTAACAGCAAGATTACTTTTAAATGACAGGATTACTTTTTAAACTTACACGAGTAAAAATGTCTTATCACCAGCTATGTTTTTCCATCACATTTTCCCATGGCTGAATATTAACAGTAGTGCATGACATGTAGTGCATGCGTTACAGAATAAAAATTCAATCAATGTAGTATAATAATCTGCCACTATTGGTTAAATACAGGATTCTTTTATTATTTTCTGCCATTGTAATTAGCATGGCTAACATGCTTGATTGGATGGGAGCAGGAATGAATGTGTGTGTGTGTGTGTGTGTGTGTGTGTGTGTTTAGTTGGTTGGGGTTGGACGGGGTGTAGGGTGGTGTCTGGTCCAAACAGTAAGACTTTGGCTTCAGGACAAATCTAATTGGTGCAGGATGACTCATGCAGAAATACAGACACACTAGCAGAGGGAGGTTCAGATGTCCTTATTTAACTACAGACACAAGCAGGATACTGTATTTATCAAGTAACCAGGCTGACGAACTGCTAGTAGTGACTGTAAAGAAAAAAATGAGATGCTCAAAAACTATTTCAACCAGGGTTGCCAGATCTATACCCAACAGACATTCAAAAAAAAATAATAATAAATAAAAATTAAAAACGACCTCAAGCTTAATGGTCAATAAAACACATCCAGTAATATATGAAACAAGCAGTATAAGAAACATGCGGTTTCCCAAAACTGTTCCTCACCCATGTCCTAAAATGGCATCACATTATTACTAAAATAGTCATGGATAAAGAATAATTATAAAAAGGAGGAGACCACACAACATATCTTGAGAACAATCAAGTAGGTTTGTGCCTCATTTGACTCAACTCGGAAGCGGGAATTCTGAACTTGGAATTATGTAATTTTCGAGCTTGATGGGTTCGAGTTACAAAGTGGGGAAACAACATGAACGCCATGAAAGTAAACATTTTGTTAGCAACTATAGTAGTATTATACACTCTCATAAACCTATTTAAAGTAGTGAAGTGATATTTTATTAACTGCTGACGGTGTGAGCGGCCATGTTGACATGACGTCATGTACTGAACTTGGGGTTGAGGACGCCTTTCTGTCTTTAAGTAGGAATTCGGTAAGAAGATGAAGTTTGGTTTTCCTAGTCGGTGGTTGGACATTGAGTTACGAGCTTTAGTCGAAAACAGCATTAGCCCTGCTAGCCCACTGCTCCTGCAAAACACCCAAACCACAAGCTGCAGCAGAAGTCAAAAGTAACCCAAATCCATCAGAATGCCCTGTACGTGGACACTGTCACTTGGCAATACTTCTTTTAAAGAACAAACTGTTTAGAACAACTGTCAAGAACAAACGTGCTATTTAGGTAATGAAAGAGTAGCGGGAGACACCATGCTGGTTTCAGATCATCAGGGTCAATCCTAAGAGTGTTTCCACAGCAACGTATCCATACTGTTCTAATATTTATATTCAACGTGGATAGTGGTTTAGATTTCAGACGTGAACCAGAAGAACCTGAAACTGCTTTGAGGCAGAAAATCCCAGCTCAGCTCTTGCACAACCTTTCAGCTGATAGAGGCATGACAACACCTCCTTGAAGATTCATTCCAAAAATGCTGATGCACACTGTCTGCAGCGCAGAGGAAGTCACATGCTCTTAGCAAACTCTCTGAACAGCCTGCTCGAGTCAACATGTATAAGGAGCTCAAAATAACCTCGGTCAGCTGAATGTGCAACTATACAACCACAGGTAGAGAAGAACACGCAAAGTATGGTGTAGGAACAGCAACAGGTCACGTTTTATCTATTTAATGTGACATTATATAAGACATCAAGTCAGGAAGAATCATTCAGCTGCTTCTTTCTCACCCTTTACTAACGCTAGTCAGATTCACACTGTACTACTGGACCCTGAGATTTAGTATTGTCTAGAATCCATGCTCAGTGATGCAATTAACACTTAAAGGTCTAAAGAGGTTTTACTTGAAATTCTCTGAAAAGGAAACAAACCCTCCTGAGGTTGCTAAATGGAACTTGCAGGGGTTTCGGGTGGCACAAAAGGAAAGCATCTGCACTATTGTCTGGAGATTGGGAGTTTGAATCCCAACAATGCCACAGCCATCTGTGGCCTGGAGTCCAAGAGAACAAAACTGGCTGTGTTCTCTGGGTGGGAGGGGCATACTCGCTCTCTGTCTCCTGTCAATCACAGTGATACTAGCCAATCGCGGGCATCTGTGAGCGCATGTATGTGGAAGAGGGCAGATAGCTCCAAGTGTGTTACGCTGCCCTGTGATGCAGCAGGAGCAACAGTTTGAAAAGATGCGGTTAACCGGCTTCACATGTCTCCGAGGAAGCACGTGTTAGCCTTCTCACTTGGTCGATGTCGTATGATAGGGCAGAACTGGCTGGTAAATGAGAAATGGCTAAGACCATATTAGGGAGATAATGGGGGGAAAGTAAATTATACCACATTCGGGCCTTTTCAGGGACTCTCTTTTCAGATCAATAGTGTGAGTGAGTGACACGTTATAGGGTGTGGTCAATAGTGTGTCCCAGACCTCAGCACCCCAGTTAAATTTATTCAGAAGCAGAAGCTTGATTTTAGACCAATTGATGGACTAACTAGAGACTTTGCTATGTTTTTTTTTTTCTAAAAGTGTAGGCTTATACACCTAATACATCAGAAAGGGTTAAAAGATGATTCATATTTGTTCAGCATTGCTCTGTATCATCACACCATGTAATAAACTGGTACATAGTACATTAACAGCATGTAGAAATCTCTGACCAGTTTCAACAGAAGAGGTTATCGGTGTAACCACCTTTATCTTATCAGATCGATGTGTTGAGACATGGCTCCTGCTAGAAGTTGCTCATCTTCTCTGGTGCAAGCACAGATTTAAATAATCCAAGAAATATTTCACCACAAAAGTCTACTGGTGCAACAGTAATGAATTTCACACAGCAGCAGTTAAAATAACGCTAATACCTGCTCCCAATTACAATCACTGTGAAGTTTCTCTCGGCTGTAGATTCTCCTACACAAAACAACTTCTGGTTGAAGAACTTTCTCCCATGTGCAGACACTGAGTTCATAAAGTCAAGTCACATGGTGTACAACACAGAGAAAAACAACTTGCTCCACCAACCCCGACTCGTCCCCCCCCCCCTTATCGTGTGACAGCCTAATCACTCAAGACTGACTTCTGACCTACTAAAAGAAGTGAGTGAAATTGTGAGTGAACAGAAAATGCACTTGAAGGGACATGTGAAAAATGTGCCAGTGGCTGAAAACAAGCGAGATAACGATAACAACGGAAACAAGAAATATTCATATTCATTGTTACAAAGTGCTTTTTGCACTCTACATGTGCATTCTACATTCTTATGAGAAAAAAAAAAAAAAAAAAACAGAAGAGTTTTTGTTAGTTAAAGGTTCTAAGCTTTCTAAACGCTCCACTTAGACTCCTATATGAGGGGACTCTACAGATGGGGGACTTAAAGAAAAACTTAAAAAAATAAACGATCGTATAAACTGTAAAAGTAATTTGTAAATGCTGACGACTCGTGTACTGCGTGATGCAGTCAAGCGATTAACGTCATACCCTGTTCTGGGACATTTATAATAATGCTACGCTGGCCCTGTTGAACTTGATTTGGATCAGTGTGGCAATTCTGATTACTCTGACAGAGGGTTCATTATTGGGTTATGAATCACAGGAGCTTCAGTCACAAACACTGCTCATCTGGCTCGGTGACTAAACGGACATCTGCATTTAGATTTATGGGAAAAGACATCAGAAGGCTGGAAATTGTTATTAGTCAACATGGTTACCAGTGATGTGAGGCTGAAATCCTTGGCAAATCTCGCTGTGATCAGATGGTATGAATAAAAATGGTACATCCACTACAACATCTCAGCGTAATTTGAAAGTTCATTTTGTCATTGTCCAACAGCGAGGATTGCCAGCGAGTGTAACGTCATGCAAGGATAAGCGAGTTTAGCGAACACAGAAGCGAACTGTTTCCTGGCCCCACTGACCACTCATTTGGAGGCACTGAGATTTTTTCAGTTCATTATTAGCTACTATTAACTAATGATATTGAATTTGTAATGCTAGCATACTTCATACGATGTGGAATAATGTTATGTTAGCTATGGCCTTTGCAGTCACCATCTCAACCTTATGGAAGGTTTTGGATTAACATGTCAGACAGGGCCAACAGAGGAATCATTTAGTGTTTCATCCCTCCAGTACAGTTCCAGAGACTTATAGCATCTATGCTGATGTTGCACTGAAGCTTCTCTGGTGGCTCAAGATGCCCCAAAAACTTACGAACATCCTTTATGTTGGTTTTTCCTTTAATGTGTCACCCATTTATACATTTATGGGTTTCTTCAGAGGGACAACCAGAGAGCTCTTAGGTATTCTACAGTTAACCTTTTCTTCCTAAGAGTCTAGGTACAGAGGTAGTAGATGATCATGATGCAACACCTTGGTCTGAAAAATGCAAACATTTCTAACACAAAGCCAAAAGTTATATATTCTCCAGGAGTGCGTGAGAGACAGGATAAGCATATTTCATACAAATTTTATTTGTATGAAATCACCATAACTGCTCTTGTTTGTTCAAATTCCTACAAATTTTGCAAGACATCTAGTAGAAAGAATGTTTCAGAGCTGACCACAAACGAGCTCGAGAAAACGACAGCACTGAGTGTTGGATCTGCAGAATGAGCCTCGGGGTGTGAACCATGCTGTGTGTTTACACTTTAGAGACTTCATAGGAGTGACAGACGGATTGCACCAAGTAGGTTTTAGAGCTGATTATGTGATCAATGAGTTGTTTAAAATCAGCTCTGCTACAGCTACAGTATCACTGTTGGTGCAAGTGCTTTTAATTTTCATTAACATCTGCAGTGAAAAAATAACTCTTCATTAACTGCTGTTCAGAGAACCATCTTGTCCTAATCTAAAAGGAAAAGGTTTTCATAATCAGGGGGGACACGGTATATGTTACGCAACCAGCTCCAAGCTGTTTCCCAGACTTCCCTGCATCAACTGCAGTGATGAGACACGGCAAAATAGACTGTCTATTTATAGCGTGTTTAGCCTTCTTAGCCCTGGATACATGACTAAGAATGGAGTAACGCCAACACCAGCAAGGATTCACTGGAGGAATGCTTCCTCAGCATTTGACCTGTGAACAAAGTGTATTGTGTGCAAAGTTTAAGAATTATGAAGTAGGTTAATGAAGGCAAAAAGGCTCATCATCACAAAAATCCTTTCCATCTGAGATGGAAAATGGAGCTCTGTAACACAGTATACATCTATCTGTCTATCTAATCCTTTTTTTTTTGCTTGGCACATGATGGCATTGCGTTTAAGGATAACAAAATGTTACACAGTCGATCACTGATCACTCTTTAGCATTTTAATCTTTTGTCACGAGTCTTAATCTCTTCTCAGTACATCAGTAGCCTTGATGAGTCACCATGGGAGACAATAGAGCCTTGTTTCAGTAACCCATCCCCCAGTTCACGCTCACAAGAGCAAAATGTGACGACCTCGACTTGTGCCAGTGCTACCTTGCCAAATAAAATTGCATTAAAATGGTCTCACATGAAAGCCCATTTAACCCATAGCTCTTAAGAGACAAAGGGAGATACGGAGGAAAGGCACGTTTTGGTAACCTTTTGTGTAAGAAACATCATCCATAATAAAATAATTGTCTTTCTAATAACATTAATCCATTACTCAGAGCATTTGTTTCACTCTCACTGTGCCTCCTGTTATAAACTGAGATTCCACTGATGGCAAGAGATGAGTCATGCCATATGTTGTGTGAGTAGTGTGGAAAAGAGAAATCAATCAACACTGATGAATTTATACCATTCACAAAAAGACAGCTGAGCTGATTAGAAGAATAAAGCCTTATCTAGAGCAAGGCTGATTAAAGAAATCAGGATTTGGCCAAAACGAATTTGAGATAGAGAGATTTTTTAAGATTAGATTAAATTTGGGATGTGAGTGATATAATAATAATATCACATCAATATCACATCATAATAATAATATCACATCATGATTCTGGAAGGCATTTCTGCAATACACAATGTGTGTCATGATGTATGTTCACAAACTGCCAGCAATACAGTAGTGTTTATATAAACATATATTTATATTAAATATTTATATAAAAAATTCTGTAATTCTGTAATCAGCTGCTTCTGATCAGTTTGTAATTATTATTATTATTTTAATTATAAAAAAAACACATCACCATATCCACGATATTTCATAAAAGTGTACTGTGACAAAATTTATCACAATAATGCTATTATATAATCACGTCACTCAGCCTTAGCTTTGATACGAATGAGGTCGAAAGAAGAGCGAACGCCTACCTTCGCTGTAATCTTTCCTAATATTTTAATATTCAATACGGGGTGGTTGATTCAACAAAAATATCATATCACGATACTTAAAGGCATTTCTATGACACATGATATGAATCAAAATATGTGCCTACAAATATAAATGACTCGGATTAAAACGGAATAATTTCAATATAGTCGATTAATAAATTATCACAATTTTATCAAATCAGCTGTTTCCAATTGATGTGTGTTTGTAATCGATATTTAAAAAAAAAAAAGTGAGAAAAGCTATCATGATATCTCCGAAAAGAGTATTGTGACGTAACTACTCACGATAATGATATTATGTCGTCATATCGCTCAGCCCTTAGTCAAAACATGATACATTTGGAAAGTAGCGCAGTCTAAACCCACTTTATGCTGGATTAAAAAACAAAACCAAAACACTATGTATATCTTAATCAGCTCTTATGTTTTGTCCTTCATCCGTAAGTAATGTTTGTGCTGAGACTTTGAGTTGGTTGTTAAAGTATAAAATAAAAAACGGGATATAAAGTTCCACTACGCCGTGGACACTGCGGTTAACACAAACCGGAACACACCGGTGCGCACTTGCGCATCATCCTTGCGCACGGTTTACGCAGTGATGCTGTTAAACATGATGTTGCAGGATTACCTCATTAACAACATTCATAAATTAACCACAGATTAAGAGAACATATTGTTGATCAAACTGTTATTTGTTAGACTGCACATCTTGTTTAGGTTTTGTAGCTGTACAATAATAAAATAAATGTCATGTAGCTATGGAACAGATATTATAATGTTGCCTGTTGGATGGTGAGCATGTTTTTAATGAATTAATTTTTTTTTTGCTGTAATTTGCCCTGAATCTTGTGGTAATCCTGATTAAACAGATGCTGAGTGCAGAGCTATAAGGAGCCCAGGCAGAAAGAGTGAGAAGGCTCTTCTCTTTACCTTGTCAGTCTTGGGTTTGTTTTGCAGCAGCTGCTCCAGGTACAGGTCAGACAGGGCCGTGCGCGCGCTGTTCGCCCTCTCCAGAACCACCGCAGACTCGTTTTTACTGCATTTTAATGTCATTGTGTTGCTCTTAGTCGATGGTGTGGACTGCAGGGAGCCAGGAGCCAGAAGGAGCTACGCGGTCCGAGCTCGAACACAGCCAGAAAGAAAGAGAGGAAGCGATAAGGAAGCGGAGAGAGGAAAATAAAGTTCACGCGCCTGCACGAAGTCCGAAGTTCGGTGGAACCGGGTTCAGAGCCGAGCCTGTGTGAGCCGACAAAGCACACACACACATCTGCGTGTGTGTCTCTGTGTGTGTGTGTGTGTGTGTGTGAGAGAGGAGGGGGTTGGCTTTGGTTTCCTTCACACATAAAGACAGCAGCTACGTTTTGATGACAAAATCAATGGGGGCGAAACCGGCACAGGTTTTTGTGTGTCATTAATTTTGGCCCCCGTCCTTTCCTTCTTTCCTTCTTTCTTTCTTTCGTTCTTTCTTTCACTTCCTCATAAAACTGCTTATCAGACAATGACATTATTGTGAGTTTTTTCTGCACCCCAACCCTCCATAACCAAAGGTGATGCAGTAGTCTACAGTCAGGGTTGCCAGGTCTCAGGAAAATTTCCATCCCAACTTCTTCTCACAAAAAGACCTGGAATAACCCCAAAAAACCCAGGCATTAGAAAAGGGAGAGCCATTTTTCTTCTTTTTGCCCCCAGCCTTTGCATGGAAAGTGAGTTCACTGTGGTACTGTTATTACTGACATCCATAATCCCTCTTTCCCTCTGATCAGAGACACACAGGCTGCACTTACACTTTCCCTTTGTTTGCCAAATGAAATATTTGCTGTAAAAATGATTCGATTAAAATTTCTTATTTGCTTTAAAACAAAATCTTGGTGTACGCCGACTATTTTTAAAATAGCAGAAAAAAACCACCCACAGACTTGCTTTTCCACCTGCGACATTGTTCCAAAACTAACCCAATTTGGCGTTGAAAAAATGCAACTCTGTCAACCCGGCCTACAGGTTTGCATATATTTCTGCAACACACCTGTCTGTTTGCTCAAAGCACTTTAAAATGTGTAGTTTACCACTTGAACCAGGCTGGTCTGTGTTTTAGCAACGGGCAGCTGCTCAGACTACACAGGAATCTTTCTAGTTTGATATTTTTAAATGCAGACTTGTTCAGAATGCTTCATGTATAACTGGGATTACTTTGCAACATGATATTTTGATGATTTATACAAGAAGTGTGCTTGATGCAGAACTGGTAGCTGTAATCTTTAGCTTCAGATCTCCAGTCTATAGCTAAAGGAGTAAAATTCAGCCTTGGGCATCATCCATTTCTTGTCTGACAAAAGAAAAACTTGTAAAGTGTATAAAATAAAACAGATAATAGCATGGATTGTGGAAGCACATGGATGACCCCTGGTGTCTGAATAAAAGAATAAACATTTATAAGTTGATAATGTTCTTTTTAATGAAGCTATACTGCCACCTGCTGGCTGTTAATCAAAGGGCCCTTAAGTATGTATTACAGAACACAGGTTAAGACAGTTACAGCCTACAAGGCAGTGTAATGATAATAAGTACAAAGTTTTAGGTATATATAAGAATTTACAGAATACAGATTTACAGAGTTATTTATATAGGAATGAATCAGTAAACATATACATATTTTTGGTAGCCCATCTGTTAAAGGTGCTGGATTAACACAATGCCACTATCTGTATCTGTAATGAGGGACTGGCCCAGGGGTCCACTATAATCTGATGTGCACAAGGAGCCAACCAAAGGGATAAGGCCTAGAGAAGTGGTGCTGGGCCTAAAGAAGCAAACTTTAGGAAGAACATCTCCAACGAGGGGGAAACAACCCAGGGCTAGAAGATGGAGAGACCAACGTGCAGCTCAGGGAGCTACCACCCCAGCACAAATGAACCTAGCCAAAGGCTCGAGAAGAGTAAATGGAAATAGAAAAGATCAGAAAAGACTGAATTAAGAAGGAAATAACTAAACACAAGATTTTTTTCCCCCTTAAAGCAAGGAACTGGAGAAAGCCAGAGAAACCCTAAGAGACAAGCTCCAAGAGGTTTAGTCTGATGCAGGAGGAAAGCTTGAGAGAAAAGAGAAACCAGAGAAAGCCAATCAAGAGTTTTTGCCAAATTACCAGCTTAGTCTCAGTGCAATACTTCACACCAAGAGCTCAAGACTCAGCACTGAGTAACCTGTAAGCAGCTCTTAAATAGGCCAGTCACAGGTGGAGCAGGTTACCACTAATTACTGAGTGGCAGCTCTCTGTTTCCCTCTGGTGGCGGACCAGGGCCGTGGTCATCTGCCCCTTAAGGTATCTTCATCCTCATTTAACATTTTAACATTAATATTTCCTACAAATGCTCCTTAACTAAAGTAGTATGTTTACTTCTTTGTAAATGAATCATCATAATGAGACCCATTTGCTTTTCACAAAAACAGTCCCGAATCTCACACCTTATAAAACTGCTAACTTTAGTACAAATTGAGGCCTCACTGATCCATTTGTCCAAAATGAATGATGATGACGATGATGATGATTATTATTATTATTATTATTATTAGAGTGGGAGCATAACAGTGAGTTATCAGAGAGGCTCTTGTATAGTGGTTGGTCTTTGTGTTATAAACTTTTTTCCACATATTTCTGCTAATAAAAGGTGCCAATTTTAAGAGCGAAGTAAAGCAAGACCACACACTAATATCCGTCCTGTGAATCTATTGTGCGACTATCAATGAGAACTTTGAGACTTGTAACGAGTAGTTTGTAAGTCAAAAATATAAATGTAAGGAGTAAAAGGTAAATTTATTCTTGGAAATTAAATTACATAAGAGTACAAGTATTCAGCAAACAGAAAAGCACAATACAATAGTTAAATAAAGTTAAATATTGAAATTTTATGCAAGTTTTAGATATCTGATTCTTAGTCTGGGGACATTTAACCTGGGATAGCTTTTTGTTCAACACTCCATTGTTATGTGGAAAAACTTTGCAGGCTGTCCAATCTGATTTACAATATCTAAAAGCTGGAAAAAATCTTATGGTTTATCAAGCGCAGTCTCTGAAACTAATATTCAGCAGTTGCCATTCCAACCACTTACCACAAATCATAAGTAGGGCAGATCCTAGGATTAATTAAAAGCTCAGAACACATGCAACCTGCAATCTGCTATTAAAACAAGTGAACTCATTTTGCAAACATTCATTTGATAAACATTCTCTTTAATGTCTAATGTGAGAAATTTTATGAGTCATTTTCAATGTCATTTTCAAAACATTCTTGCAATGTGATATTTTCAAAAATGAATGAAAAGGCTATCTTGTGGTTGACTCCGTGGGCATAAAACATTGCTTTACATATGCAATGTGCAAGAGGTCTGAAGGTGATTTCCTGCATAGGTTGCAAAAAAACGCAGCTCGATGATTTATCTGACATTTTCTCACTCGTCCTGGTTGATTGAGGTGAAACCACTGTGCAACAGCCTTTTACAGCTCTGGACGTGCTGCATATTTTGCTGACACACAGTGATTGTTCATGCTTTGACATTAGCTTTCCACTTCCTGAGTCTTTGCAGTGTTTTAGAGGCATGCTGCTGGATACGCTTGTATTGTTGATCTGATGCCAGTGTCGATATCTATTTTATCAAGCTTAAAATAAGCGTGCAAGTACGAGAGACTGAATTTAGGTCAGCAACTTGCAGGCTGTTTGGTTTACACAGCAACTTTCGATCTATCTGTAACTGAAAGTAAACACTTGAACATTCGAGGCAATTGTATTGAAATTGTGAGGTAAAAAGACACTTATTTATGTCGTCTATGTTTGTTTTATATGTATTTCATTTCATTTTAAACCTTTTTTTACATTCCAACACATGTTCATCTGACATTGCACCACAGCATGGTTGAATTCTCGAATCAGATGGTGTTGATTAATCTTCTATAACAGCAGCTCTGACAGTAGTTCCAGCTGTAATACAAATGATAGTTTTATATTAATTCACTCATTCTAATACGTCATCTTTTCTGATGTTTATGTACCATTTATGGAAGGAGTCTCCAGTGTCAGCTCTTTGTAACAGTTTTCCAAAATCTTCAGGACAGGGTTTCTCAATAACATGACAAGCTACGTTTATTATTATTATTATTATTATTATTATTAACGTCAAGAGAGAGAGAAGAGAAGCTGTTGAGCGATCGAGTGTTCATAGCTGCTATAACAGAGTGAGGACAGGAACTAACTCGTCTCATGGATGTTCCACAACATGAAATGTAACTAAGTCTGATGTGTCGTTCATTAATAAATTAAAAATTGTAATCGTTGGCAAATCGTTGTGGTGTAAGCGGAATAACACACTTGGGGCCGTGTTGTTATACAAAAGCCACGTTGGGCCGTATCAGACCACCCCATCATGGATTATTTTTGTGTAACAGCATGGTCCGTTGTGTGTTATTCCTTACTTGATGTGTTACCTCTGAAGATTAAAATATTAAATCAACCAAAGTCAGTTTATAGATACAAAGAGAGTGTTAAAGTATGAGAAACGCTGACAGTTTTTAAGATATTTTGCACGTACACAAAAGGCCAAAAGTAGGTTTACCCCTGATGCTCATACCCATATGTGGTTCTTCCCCAAACTGTTACCACAAAGTTTAAACCACACCATTGTGTAGAACGTCTCTATATGCTGCAGAATTACAGTTTCCCTTCACTGGAACTAAGAGGCTCAAACCTGTTGCACAAAGCAAGCTCCATGAAGACATGGTGTGTGAAGGTTGGAGTGGAAGAACTCGAGTGTCCTGCACAGAGCCCTGAACTTACTCAACCCCACTGAACACCTTTGGGATGAACTGGAACTGGAGACTCCTTATCCAACATCAGAGCCTGATCTCACTAATGCTCTTGTAGCTGAATGAACACAAATCCCCACAGCCACGCTCCAACATCTAGTGGAAAGCTTCCCAGAAGAGTGGAGCTTATTGTAACAGCAAAGAGAGAATAAATCAGGAACGAGATGTTCAACAAGCACATATGAGTGTGATGGTCACTGGGCATAAAGTTACACTGGGTGTAAAATTTACTAGGAGCAGCCATAAAAATCTGGAAAAATTTTAGTTCACCATAATAAAATAATGCACCTGGTCTGTCTTACAGCAAGTAGGCTTTTGGACAGGAGAGGGATATTAGGGTTAAAAAGAAACTGAACTGATACGCTCTGTTTTTTTCTGTACATAATTCTTCCGAGTCATACATTTACTGTGGCATCTGTTATTATTTTGCATTTTGCGTGTGTTTTATTTGTTTTTATGCTACCAGGAGTACTGCTACTCAGCTGTAGTGTAACTACTGCAGCACTGTTGGTAACCTCAGCTGGTGTATATGTGCTATGATCGCCTTATTATAGACCCAGTGGTGAAACCAACCTCTGTGACCTCTTTGAGATCAATTTTTTTTTTTTTTGCAATATAGTAAAATGTTCAACATTTTTACATCATCATGTTCATCTTCAGTATCCTAGTCATGGCCGTGGTGGATCCAGATCCTCTGTTGGGAACACTGGATTCAAGGCAGAAATGCACCAAGACAATCCATCAAAGGGCATCTGACGCACCCACACACACCCACACACACCCACACACACACACATACACACACACCCACACACACACACGTACACACAGAATGAAGTTTCGCTCCTGCATTTTCTAGTTATGATTCACCCGAACTGTGCCTGTGTCTTACTCCAAGTTTGGCCTCGTCCTTCAGTTTGATGTCTCGTTTGTATAAATACATTAACTGTACTACTGTAACAAAATAAACACAAAGTTATTTCAAATCATGTTTATAGTTTAATCATTTTCATGATGTCACAACTAAACATGATTCAGGATAATTGGATCAGTCTTTAAAATACAATAAGAGGAGAAAGGAAAAGTGAAGAGATATCACGGATGCTTGAAATATCTCCACAGCTAGGGTTAATGATGGACTGATGGACTTTATGTGTATTATATGGTGTTTTTTTTTAATAATCAGAGCAATAATGTAGACTGGGAGATGTAGAACGTTATTCAAACTCACTTCTGATTATGCAGAGATGCAGAGATAAATTGTGGCTGCAGTTGATAAACTATAAAATGTTACTTATCTTGAAGTGGCTTTTTTTTTTTTTTTTTTTTTTTTTTTTTTGTACCGTGATTTGTACTAATCTATTCACACTGAATTTATATTTAAAACTTGGTTATGAATTTGGAAAATATTGAATATTTTCTGAACACTGTTATTGTTGTTAGTGCAGTAATGAGTGAATTATAGATTGTTACTCAGACCAGCATCTAGTCTAGTAATAGCTAGTCAACTTTACTGAGTCGACTGTCTTCATAGAATATTAGAATATGTTAATGAGGAATTTGGAGAAATCCTGTTATTGAAATTTGATTGTTTTGAATTGATTGCCATGAATAAGTATGCTACAAATAAATAATGAATTACTGAGAATACGTTACACTGAAAAAATATATAAAAAATTCATAGATCAACGTGTTTACTGTAAATTAAGGGCAAAATCTCCACTTAAGTAAAATATGTAAGTTCAACAAATGGAAATAGGCAAATAATGGCAGGTTTACGTTAAACTCATTAAATAGAAATACATACATTTACAAACTTATTGTAGTAACATGAATATTAAATCAGTACGTAAAAGCTATTAGGCCATAATCAGTTTTCAGAGTGTACAGAGGACGAACTTAAAACACTAAACCAATGAAACGATTTGTCCCACAATCCCAAAATCAGATATAAATAAAAGTATTTTTGTTGTAGCATGTGACTTAAGACGATGGTATAAATTCTCACCCTTGACCTCCATGTGCCAGGAATAGTCCTTTTTATTATTTTAAAAACAAATAAACATTTGAACAAAGTTAATTAGAATGTGTTTGAATTTAGATAAAACATAACAAGGTGATGAGTAAAAGCTTTATAGGATAGAACATCATTTAAGCGTGAACATGGATAATAACATTAATGTGCAATTAATATTAGTTCAGTATTTAATCACACTTCGTTGTGTATGTTCGGATCCATTATTTCCTGACTGACCATTCGGCTGTGTGACATTTCATCAATATGTGACGTCGATTTAAAGTGACACTTTGCTGAGTGAGGACGTCTCATTTGGCAGATAGGTTTGACCTTGATTCATCCTGTCCTCGTTTCCTTTCCTTCCTTCTTTAGAGAGAAGACGTCACATAAGTAGCTGAATGGAGTTCACCTATCAAAACAAGTCTGAGACAAGGTTCAGGAGAAGTATCTATCTGAGATTGGTTATAAAACATATTGCAAAATTGTAAAAAAATGGAAAGAATATGTCACAACTCCAACTCTGCCTACAGGAGATCACCCACCAAAAGTCACTGACTGGGTAAAGAGGGGATTAGTCAGTGATACAACCAAGAGGCCAAGGGTGTGGGAGAAGCTGTTCACAGAGCAATCCTAACCTGGACACTCCACAAAGCTGGGCCTAATGGTAAAGTGGAAAGCTCTTCTTGGAAAAAGCTATATAAATTCCCAATTGGAGACTCATCAAACAAATGGAAGAAGATTCTCGGGTCTGATGAAACCAAAATTTAACTTCTTGACCTTGGCACAAAGTGCGACATTCAAAAACCCAACACTGCTTATCACTCACAGAGCACCATCCCCACTATGAAACATGGTGGTGGTAGCATCAAGTTGTGTGGATGCTTTTCATCAGCAGGGAAACTGGTCACTGCAAAAGACTTGGAAAAGATTCCAACAGGACAATGACACTAAGTGTACTGTCAAAGCTACACTAATCAAAGGACCTTGAAAACTGCTGTTCCTCAACAACACTCTTCATGCAGTCAGACAGAGCCTGAGAAATGTTGCTCAGAATGGGTAAAAATATCAGGATCCAGATGTGCAAAGCTGACAGAGACATGTCTGAGAAGATTCCAGCCAATGTGTTAATCCAAGTTTGTGAACCTTCGTATCACAATAAAAAAATTGCACCTTTAAATGTTAGACTTATTGTGTAACTCAAATGGTGAAAACCCCAATTAATTTCAATAAAACACTACAAAATGTGGACTGAAGTTTAATCGGACCACTACAAATTTTTGGTTTAATTGGAAGTCATTTAATTAAAGATTTAATTAAAGACTACAATTAAAGACTATTATATTTTGCATTGTAATAAATTAAACCAGGAGGAAACTTGTAGATGTTATATATCATATGTATACGGATACGGATACAGATACAGATATCATATATCAGATGTTATATGGCATTTCCTCATCTATGATGATTGTGGGTTGTGTTTCTCTGAACTGTATGAACTGACACACTTTTTTTACCACAAATGAGCATAAAGCAAACGTAATATCAGCAGAGAAGGTTTCCTGCACAAGGGTACACATTCGAACTAGCTTTATTTCAGGCACACAGTAAAGGAAGAGAGTCACAGAGGTAAGAGTGCATTCTTACAGCTCAAAGTTGTATTATATTTAACACCCACATTTACAAGACTTTATTTTTTGGGGGCTTATTTTGGCCTGAGTTTATTGTCACTGTAATTTTTCATTGTGGATTTTTTTTAAATGCTTTTTAAAATATAGGGTAATTTAATTCTGTGATTAAGTCACTAAACAAATATATGATGTTTTATGACTCAGATTTATGGCGTTCCTTTTACACCAACTCTAATGATAATTATGTTTGAGACATTTTTACAGTAGGCTACTTTTGGAGTTTATGCTACACACATCAACTAATCATTTTCATGAGATAATTATATTACTGTTGCTGGCACTGTCAGAAAAAGGTGCTGTATAGGTACGGTTTTGTTTGTATAGGTACAATTTTGGTCAATTTATATACTTTACTGATCAGGTTCCTGTAACTCAGGTATTCTCAAAATTTTTTTTTAGCAAACATGGACATTTTGAGTTTACATTATTTTTATTCCAGATTTCAGAATCCATTTTCAATAATTATTACCTTCGTCTAGACTTCTGTTTCTCCACAGAGTCAGTGTCACGAGATGGCTGTCGAAGAATTAGCAGAGGTAGATGAATGGAGAAATTTGTTTATTTTCTTGCTGAACTCCTATGCTAGTGCAGAGTGTCAGAATAGTGAAAAAGACTAAAACAGCACATACACGCTTCATTTAAGTGTGACTCGCAGTAGCATTTCAAAATAGTAGTGCCCAAAATTCAGCTTCACAGACTGATGTTAGGTTTTACTTTGTGAAGTAAATGAATAAAACAATAGAGGAGGTCGTGAGTTTGCAAATCGAGCAACCACATGAGGTTGCGTGCCCTATTTTATGAACCGCTGCTCTAACCAAAGTTATAAAAGGCTTACCATAGAAGTACCACTAACATGAGAAACGTTCGTACCATAAAACGCTGGTTTTGCACCTTCTTCTGAAAGTGTGTTGATTGAAATGACTTTAATTGTGACTGTGGGAAAAGGCTGTCCTTGATTTACATTTTGCTGTATTTTACATTAGAACCTGAAAAAAGTGGCTGTTAAAAATTTTGAACATCTTGGCTCTGCTCCACAGGCACAATGTCTCTGGGACAGAACTTCAGCAGCAATGATACCTGTGAGATCCAGGATGTAGTCCCGTCACTCTTCTTGCCCATCAGCTACGCTGTCATTTGCTGTTTCGGGCTCCTCAGCAACACCATCAGCATCTTTGTTTTCTTCATACGACGCCATGCTGATAGCTCCACGGCGGTGTATATGCGTCATCTGACGCTGGCTGACTCGCTCTTGGTCCTGTGTTTGCCACTGAGGATCTACTACCATCACAAAGAGGGGCCTTTCTTCCTGTGCAAAGTGGTGGGCGTCTTCTTTTACATCAACATGTATGCCAGCATCTCCTTCCTCAGCCTGATCAGCCTGGACCGCTACCTGAAGATCGTCAAGCCAGTCTGGGTCTTCCGCATACAGAAGGTGCTGTGGACCCACATAGCCAGCTACATCATCTGGGGGGTTCTTTTCTTAGGAACTGGTCTGTTCTTTGTTAGTAACAAGCAGAATCACCCATGCGACAAGATCTGCTTCCACTTCCACGATAAGGGGCTGTTAGCTGGTAGCATCAACCTGTCTGTGGTGGTGCTCTTTGGTGGCTTGTTTCTGGTTTTCATCATTTTCTATGTGAAGATAGCACTGAAGCTCAGAACTATGGAGATGGGAAAAGGTGACTCGAACGTACAAGACCGCAAGAAGAAGCTTGTGCGGAAAACTTTCTTGGTGCCTGCTATATTCACGCTCTGCTTCCTGCCATACCATTTGGTCAGAGCGCCATATGTTCTGGCCCAGATGGGTGTGATCAAAGAGCTGGAGAGCAAGCAGCTGTTGCACACCTGGAATGAAATCACCCTGCTTCTATCTGCGCTCAACAGCTGCCTGGACCCTATCATTTATTACTTTTTGTCCAGCATATACAGAAAGACAATCCTATGTGCCATCCAGGGCAAGTTTAAAACCATGTACGATCTAAACAGGAGACGAATTAGCATTAATCGATCAATTACGGAAATTTAGCTCAGAGGATTTATTTGAGTTAAACATAATGTTGAGGAAATACTTGTGACATTTGCACAGACTGTACAGTATATACTGAATTGTAATGTTGATGATGTGGAAAAACATTTTCTTTTAAATCCTGATATGCTTTCATAGCAGATAGATTATATCACTTATCCAGAGACGTTTATTACTCATTTACTCATGTAAGCTTTCCCTGTGATTCAGATGTCTGACCTTTTTAAATGCCTTTAAAGGCCTTACATTTTCTTTTGAGGTTGTGAGGGTGTCTTTATGACGTTTTAAAAATATTTCGTGGTAAATTTTGCAGTCTTTTAACTAGGATGTGGTTAGTAGATATATTGTGTTAAATGTTGAAAATGCTCAGTATGGTGCTAGTGTCTGCAGCACTAACATTAAAAACGTCTTCTAAGCAACATGTTATTGGGAATTTCCCATGAATACAACCTGCTTGATCTTTCTGCTGATTTTTTGAGATTGTGTTTTTTCCTGTGGATGAACAAAAGACGGAGAGGTAATGATGTTGACATCTTATTTGTACATTTCTGTAGAAACTTGTAAACAAACATATTTATAGATCTTTTATATATCTGATATTATTGCTTATTTCTGATATTCTGATTGTCTAATTATTTTAAATGCTTACTTTGTTATATGCTATGGTAGACAAAGTAATTTAAATAATAATAATAATAAAAAAAAATTCAGAATAAAGAGTAAAATCCTGTAACTATTCTGTGGTCATTTATTTTGTATGAAAATGCTTCCTGAAGCTAGATGTTTTAGATCATTTTTAAATAATGGTCTGTATTGAAAATATCTATTTTGCTGACACTTTACATTAAGGTAAACATTAATTACTGACTTAACATAAATAAGCTATAAACATTCGCATTAATATTCCATAAAACATTAACAAATCATCAAAGGTAGTTAACGCACAGGAACACATAAAGAAATCTTATTTGTTTATTAATTTTATAAACAGTTTATTCACTATGTATTAGTCTTTGCTCACATTAAATCATCTTAATGTTAGAAGATTTTCATAATTAGGGGTCTGTTAGGTGAAAATGATTAATAATTGCATTATTAGATGTGATTATGTGCAATAAAAACTTTATTAAACCTTCAAGTATTAATACTATTAGTTTAAAGTCACATCTTATTAGACTATCAGTGTTAGACCTTTAGCTTCTTGCACCAAGTGACCGCAGTTTATGGCTTTAACAGCAATTGAATAAGTTATTAATACTTTAGAATGTGTCCCTTGAATCATCACTAACTGGTTATAAAGACTGAAAAAAAGAATAAACCTTCCACAAGTGTTTGTGAATAACAAGACCTTGATTCACTCCTCATATGTAAGTGTTCCTTAAAATAAAATGTAATTAAGTAATAAATCAAAATATTATTTTTTTAAGCAATACTATACAGTTTCTAGTTTCAATTAATAATAGTTTCTAATTCTAATCTAATCTAATTTGTTGATATATTAGATATTGTAGATATTGATATCTGTAATTCCTATTTGCAAAGTAAAGTCTTAATTTATTCATTAGCAAACACTTCTTCCCAACGCACTATGTGCTTCTCATTGAGAACACAGCTGTCTCATTTTCCTAACCACTGAAGTCGCCAATCAGAACTCAGCGTGCTAATGAATGAAACCACATCTGACCTGTGAGAACTCAATTCACCGTAATTATCCGCTCAGGTTTCCCAGGACCCCGACGTTTTCCCGCTGTTGGGTCAGAGAGAGCATCAGTTGTGATGTAGATGAGGTTTTGAAGCCAAATCCTCATGAGTGACAAACTCATGAAGCCTAAGTTTTCTTTTTTATTTCTATCTTTGGTTGTTTTTTGTGTATGTAAACTTTACAGTTTTTCCCAACTGGTTACACACACAAAAAAACCTTTACACGCAGCACCAATACTACATTTTCCTCTGTTTTTGCGATACTTTTTTGTACCGAAAGCAGCTTTGAGAAATGTTTGTTTTGTGGCTCATCTTATTTTTTAAGGTAATTAGATTTGTGAACAGTGAAATGTACATAAATTGCTTATTCAGTGGTTGTTTTGTGGTTTTTGTATTTTGAAAAAGAGTGGTTTGTGTTTTGAAATACAGTGTCTAACTTGGTGGTTGGTGTGTGTACGTATTTGGTGTGTGTGTATGTGTGTGTGTGATTCTGACGGGATTATTTGGCTATGAATTATGTGTGGAGAGTTTCTGAATGAAAAGTGAGTTTTTCCCTTTAGGGGTAAGATTTTCTGAATAGTGTGTGTGTGTGTGTGTGTGATACTGAGGTTTGTGGTTGTAGTTGTGGGAATGTTCTCCCTCACCAAACAGCAGGAAAACAGCAGGATCTTGGGAAAACCGAGTGGATAATTAAGGTGAATTGAGTTTTCACAGGTGAGATGTGGCTGCCTTCATTAGCACACTGAGTTCTGATTGGTGACTCCAGTGGTTAGGAAATTGAGACAGTTGTGTTCCCAATGAGAAGCACATAGTACACTGAGAAGTGTGTACAGAATTTTGCAAATTGAATGCAATTATTTGATTCCTTGTTTCCAAATCTGCTGTTGTGTTTCCTAATTTGCTGTCGTGTTTCCATATCTGCTGTCGTGTTTCTGAATTTGCTGTCATGTTTTCAGATTTGCTGCTGTGTCTCCAAATTTGCAGTTGTGTTTTTGAATTTGTTGTCCTGTTTCCAGATTTGTTGTCGTCTTTTCTGATTTGCTGTTGTGTTTTCGAATTTGCAGTCGTATTTTCTAACTTGCTGTCATGTTTTTTTTGGTTTTGTTAATGTGTTCTACACATGCAGGTCACTATATAAACTTTCATTTGAAGTGTAAATGTAAAATCTTGCTGCAGTGTCAATTTGCAATCAACTAATACCCATCACGATAACCCATAAAACCAATATTACATATATGTGGTCTTATTATTTATGTGTGTTATTTCCTGTCCATAACCACTGCCTTAATATACATTGTCAAGATGTAACTGTATGATGATATGAAAAGTGACCTTAATAGAGAATTTAAGAAAGACTTTAGCCTGGTATATTCATATTAGAATTGCCAACTCTGCAGCAGTGGCTTATGACCACAGATTTTAGTGTTGCAGAATGACATTAATAACGACATAACCTCAGACAAAAAGTTGAGATGCTATCACACTTTAATTATGCTAAAGGCTACTGCCTAGTGAATTTTTAGAGCAACTCTGTAAGAAGCAGTCGAGACTCGACAACATAAAATCATCCAGCCTGCAGTCTAGCTGCTCGTTTTGAGTGGTTTTAGACCTAATACCTTTGTTCAACTGTGTTTCATACAGCAGGTGTGTTGTGTTTCCCTGTTTCCCGTCACCGTTAACCACAGTTCCCAGGTTTTGACAAAATTTCCAGCACAGCCACATCTCAAAAACCACACAATAAGACCTGAAACTAACCCAAACAATTAGAAAAGGGAGAGATTTTTTTTCTTTTTCTCAGCTTGTCTCAGTGTGGGAAACAAGGTCACTGTGGTGAAAAAGTTTACTTCCCTTTCCCATTCTTTGTAATACATACAATAAATACAATATAAATGGTTCAATACATCACAGACACACTGTCTGCACTAATACTAACCGTTTGTTTGTGGAAATTTATTACATTTATCAGTAGCATGATTCCTTCCCCAACGGGCCTCTATTTATTAGCAGGTGCTGCAGTTCCAATGTTTGACCACTAGGTGCAATAATATCTCAGTGGAGCTCAATGGTGCAGTGAGGTGAGTATGCTCCACCACAATCGTGCAACATCTGGAAAAGAGAGCAAATCGTCAGAACATTGGCTTATAGCAGTTAAAATAGCAACTTTTTGATCATTAATTGAGATAATAACTATTTTAATGGAAATGTATGAAGTTGTGAATGAGGTCTGCTACACTACTGGCATCTGTATAATGTCTAGTTTACAGTCTAGTTTCGATCCCACATTCAAAAGTAATAAATAAGATGTAAGTTAGTTTAATAATAGTTAGTAATAGTTAGTAAAACACAACATCAAACATTTGACTTTCACTGAGTGCATTTTTGGCTGAATACCTTCACTTTTAACTGAGTAAGATTTTGAAACATTACCTATACTTCCACTCAAATGTAATTTCTCAGTTCTTTTTTCCACACCTGGCCTTCCCTCTCGCAGATTGGTATCTATTATGTAATAGGGAAGGCTGGGAAACTGTCTGTAATACACTCCCTTTTTTATTTCCGATAACACATCATCAAATTATACATGCTATTGCGTTTACTTAGCACATTTTATTTTATTTAGGAGGTTGCTTCTTAACTTCATTTAACTCCCATTTCCTATAATTTGCTGCCTGTATCTTGACCGAGCTCGCCCTTGCTGGTTTAGTTCCGCGTAATTTTTGCAGTGATGGAAACTGTATACTGATTATAAGTAAGATTTTTATCACATTTTTTTATCAGTCTATCACTTAAGAATCACTAAGAGAATGCAAAGAGTGCAACATGTGGTTGAAACTGAAAGTCGAAACTCAGACACAGAAAAATTCCCAGTCTTTGAGTAATGCTTACAGTGTTTATATAAGCCCACAGGAGCAGTTGAAGTTATGTTCAAAGGCCAACAACAGCAGTCTAGTCTTATGAAGTTGTATATTTTAATGTAGTTTTTGATTAGACTTTGATGAATAAAGGTGCTAGTGATCCATAACAATAAAATGCATGCCTGAGAAATCAGGTGTCTTTGTTCATTTCTCTTTATTTTGTTTTCAGTTGATGTATAGGTTTGGGAACACAGCAAAAAAAAAAAAAAAAAAAAAGGTTGAACAAACAAGGTCTTGTTTTATAGCAAATAATCAGAATTAAATCTAATACATTTCCACAAACAAAGGCAAAGTGTAAGTGCAGCCAGTGTGTGAATGATGTACAGAAGCATTTCTACTGTAAGATATTAGGAGAGGGAAAAGGGGATTATGGAGTGGATAATGTCCTTACATCAGAAACGTGTGTGCACCACGATGACCTTGAAAAAGAAGCCTTTTTCAATAAGCCACTTTTTTGTGCCCTACTTTCAGGTCTTTTATGTGGTTTCTGAGATGTAGTTGGGCTGATAAGTTTGTGGACACACATGCTGTTTCATGCACAGTCAATCAAAGACACGTCTCAAACCACTTAAACTGAGCTGCTACACTGAGGCCTCATGTGTCACAGGGTTAACCGTTCATTTTTACAGATCAGATGGGACACGTCCACCAAATATACCGTCCTAATATCAACATGCATTTTATTAACCAAGTGTTGTAATAATAATAGCAAGAGAAGAAGACAGTGCAGACTAATGTGTGAAAAAACGGAGCTGAACCGTCAGAGGAAGTGGGTAACCGTATGTGATGCGATTCTGCACATCTGCTTCCTGTTTCTATACGCTGTCTATGTATTTCCCCTTTTTCCAGCACATCAAGGGTATTTTCCAGACATCAAGAGTCATGTGTAGTAAGTGATACGTATTACTGGCATGTCTAACATTTTGAGGAATATCCCAAATGCATCTTGGTAGAAAAAAGAATTAAAAGAATGTCTTGTTAGCACAATAAATCTACACACAGTGCATAGTACGGTTATTAAAAATGAAAGTCTTGAAAAATAACAAAAGGACTTGAATGGTTATTAATGAAGGGACAAACTAATGGACAATTTTCTCCAGAGATTTTGAGACCAGCCTTATACTTTACTGAGTGTTTTCACTAGTTAGCATGCGAACAAATGTTGCATCTTATGCAAAAACTATGTTGCATCTTAAATCAACAGATTGCTTAATTTAAATATTATTTAGTGATGTAAAAAATTTGACGTATGCTCCATAAAGGTGCACTTTATAGGTTTACAATTACTGATTCCCCACCTGGAATTTCCCACCTGGCATTACTAAAGAGTCTTATCTTGTCTTATGTTTTATCTGTTAGTGTGTACAATTAATCAGATGAGATCTTTGATCAGTGAATCATTCTGAGCACAGCAGTGTCACTGACGAGTAAAAGTCCTGCTACTGTAGTAATAATTCACTTGTGAAAGTAGTGATCAAGAAATTACTGGGGAAAAAGTAAATAAGTCTTCTGATGCAAAAACTACTTGAGTAATTACTTAACGAATTACATTTTCACATGTGACACAAACATTTGAAAATGTTCTACAACTGAGGAACGCATGCATTTTTGGAACATTTATGTTAACTGACCGTGTGAGCTGTGCTGAAGTGAACATCGTGTGTAGCGTTACTTTCTGAGGACGTGCAGGATACGTGCCTCAGACATCTCTCATACATGCGTGTGTAGTTAAAAGAAAATACAATCCACGCTTAAGTAAAAGCATGTCCAACAGTCATGAAGATAACTTTCCAAGGCTAATTTAGATTTCTTTGTTTTTAATTCACAAAAATCAAGCTGATAAACAAGACAAAAAAATCTTGTTTGTAGAAATTTTTTTTAAAAAGACATCGATTTTCACCACACATTTGATGCTGAATCTCCACTATTTCAAAGCCTCCGGCAATGTCAGTGCTTTTAAAACCAAATTACAGAAACATCATTCAGTATCTCGATAGCTAAAAAAAGACACAAACAAACAAACAAACAAAAAAATCGTTAAAAAAACTTTCTTTGTGTTTGTATCTCAGATGTGCTGGTGACTTATTCAGACACTGTTTCTTGTGGAGGGACGGCCTTATAGTTCACTGCAGCTTGTGTCCTGTTAAAAAAAAACAAAGTCTTTTGCATTCCTGTACATTTCAGATTAAATTTAATTTATTAAAATTATAAAATGAGAAGTAGAGAAGTAAAATTTGGCAAGGCGAAAAGTCTGAGACCACACTGGATATCTTATCTGGACAGAAAGTTTTAGAAATGGGGAAAATTTACAACAACAACGAAGTATAAATATTTTGAATATTCAGAGTTGTGATATTGATCATGTTACCTCCTTTGTACAAATGTCAGATTTTCCTCGAGTCTCATCTCGTCTATTGAAGCACGTGTTCAGATGACATTCTGATGGATTTGATCTAAATATCTGTAATGTATGTGTATGTCTATATATAAATATTTTAAAAATTCTACTTTTATTGCAGATGGTATAATCTGTGAATGAAATGAATTGTGCATTAAAGTAGAGAGAAATGCAAAAGCACTAGTGCTCTCAGACTTTTCGACCCCACCGTATATGAAGCAAATTTCCTATTGACCTTTAAAAAAATTATCACAAAGATATTTTTAGAACTGCAATTAAATGGATTTGATAGGAACCAGACATGTCATATTTGGGATTTTTTTTTCGTGTCAGTGGGAGACTCACGCGCTAGCCTTGGCTGCATTGTGTTTCTTCTTCTTCAGATGATGAGCGACGAACCACACCAGCAGCACGATGAAGGCAACACACAGCAGGGCCCCAATCACTGCGCCTGCTATCGCTGCATCATTCATCTCTGGACAACCAGATTTAACGAGCTCATTAACACTTACAGCACCGTAATTTGGTCTTCAGAACATGAACATAAAAAAAACGGTGGTGAAACTGTGTGAAAAAAAAATCTTAAAATATGTCCTGAAGCAATAGAACATTGCAAAATGTTAAAATTCGGATTCACTGTACAGAAGAAAGAATATATATTTATTAAGTCGTTTGTGGTTAGAATTAGCAGTGTGTAAGAGTGCACAACTCTATGCATGCACACACACACACACACCCACACACACCCAGATGCTACCTGAGTTCAGATCAATAGTGCAGATGGAGAAACCAACAACGTTGGAGGCGTTGCACTGATACGTTCCAAACTCAAACTGAGAAATGTTTCTGATGTTCATGATGCCAGTGTTCTCATCTACCGTAAAACAAAACAGACAAAACCAAAAGCAAAAGGTCAGAACAATTACAGACACACCTGTACACCTGCACATTCATGCAGTTACGCAATCAGCCAATCATGTGTCAGCAGCGCAAAGCACAAAATCATGCAGATACAGGGTTCGGAGAATATTCACATCAGACATCAGAATGGAGAAAAAAACGTCAGTGAGTCTGACCGTAGCACGGACGGGCTGGGTTGAGTATTTCAGAAACTCATTTTCACAAACGATAATCACTAGGGTTTACACAGAATGGTGTGAAAACCAAAAAAAAACCATCCAGTTCTGCAGGCGAAAGTGCCTTGTTTATCAGAGCAGACTGGTTTGAGCTGAGAGGAAGGCTACAGTAACTCAAATAACCACTCTTTACAGCCACAGTGAGCAGAAAAGCATCTCAGAGCACAGACTGGAAATAGTTTAAACACTGCTGCATGATTGGCTGATTGGATAACTGAACGAATGAATGTGCAGGCGTATACAGTAGGTGTTCCTGATAAACTGGATGCTGAGGGTATATTTGAATCAGTAATCGATAACTATAAAACTCTACGTTCACAGTAACTAGCGACAAAATTCTCAATTCTGTGAAATTTACTTATGATTCGGTGAAACAACAAATCCAAATGATAATGCACAGGTTGTTCTTTGTCCCCAGAAACCTTTAAAATGAGCTCCTACATGTGTTTAGTGCTTGAAAATGGAAGAAAGGCCATGATCACATATTTCCCTAGATTTAACTACTACATAAAATACATTTTAAACAACATTATGCATAAACTTTACTGTAGATTTTACATTTTGGATACTACAAGCTTATATTAGAGCTTAAAAAAGCTGGGCAGGTCACGCCCACAAATGACAACGGTAGCAGTTGCTACAAAAGACAAACTACAGTATAAATAACACGAGTGTCGCTTGCTAGTGTGAACGCAGGTTTGCCTTTTCACTGCTCAAGACCTCCGGATACAGCGTTTAAAATTCGCCCCCTAGTGGCTAATTTCATACGTCATAAGCAAGATACTGTCACATGGTATGTTTTTAGAAATGTATTCACATCTGTAGCCTGCATAAAACGTTAACTAGTATAAACTTTTGACAAATATATATGATACATGTATAAGTATTTAGACAGCTAGCTAGTTGCAGTTATGTACTGCTGTATTTCTAAGTTGCTAACATTAGCTAGCTAGCATGTCAAAGCCAAATGCACTGAAACAAAACATTTGAAAGAACTTATTACTCAAAGAACTTATTAAAGAACTTATTACTTATTGTCACTAAAATATGAGTAAGAAATAAGAAAGAGTAAGAAATTTAAATGTGAAACTGTTAATAACTCATTCCATGAGTTACTGCATTTTCAAATGAAATATACGACTTCCGGTCGCACGGTTATCTAGTCGGTATGTAGTCACGCAAATTTTTACCCTGCAGCCCCCTGTGTAACTCTTCACTGAAAATGAATGAGTTCTGGTCTTCTGTCGTTTGGCTGAAGCAGTGAAAAGGCAGCATTAAGATCACACAGACACACACACATTATACACACACATACACACACACACAAACACACTTGCAATGCCCATCACTTGTTTGCTGATTCCCTGTTCGATTCTAGTCCACTTGTATGTGGGAGAGGGGCTGCCTTGCACCGAATGGCAGGTGAGGGTGACCAGGTGACCCGTCGCCACGTCTCCATGCACAGCGCAGTACGGGTGTGACGGTTTCTCTTCAAGATAACAAACAAGACACATTTTACAGCATTAGAGTGAACTACAGTGAACTCAAGATGATCAGATGAAACTTACGTCATACTTCTTTCTGATAACTTACAATCGAACTGTGACAAGAGTCTGTGACAAGATCTGAGTGACTATTAAATGTCAGCCCTATTAATATTAGCATTTCTGGATAAACTTCAAACAACTACACCTACCTTTGCCCTTTTGATACTTAAGTATAACAGTCATATATGACACATCCAGAATAGATGTGTGGTTTTTAAGACCATATTCCCGCACTAGAAATCAGATATACGTGGCAGTTGTAGTTTTAAATAAAAAATGCAAGTGAATAAAAGTTGTGCAAAAAAAAAGTTGTGAAAGAAAGAAAAAATGTCATAAAAAATTGAACAGCAAAGAAATAAGGATGCTTGTGTATAATTTTGACAAAACGGCAAAAAAAAACATTTCTAAAAAAAGAAATTGATTTGTAATGCGCTAGGAATTATTTCTCACTTCGATTTTGTAAATTGTAATGTATTAACCCTTGGAGGTCACACACAGACACAATTTAAAGTCTCTATGCCAAATAATTATGATATTATCGAGCAAATATGCAAGACATTTCATTTTCAAGTGTAACCTCAGCGAGTTCATGCCTAAAGTTAGAAAATCTAAGTTCCGAGTAACTGAGAAAAGTCTGAGAAACGTTTTATTGGAAACAACCCACATTTACTAGTAGTAAGACGATGTTCTCTTGATTTGCTCACCTTTCTAGTGTACTCACTAACTCATTTAACCATAGAGTTATTATTACACCTAGTGGTCAAAAATGAGAACTGCATCAAATGCTAATAGAGGCCCACTGGGGCAGGAATCACGCTGCCCCATGCTCACTCTATGAACATTTTCACTGGAAGAGGAGCAGTGAACAGGACAGGGTTACAGTTTTTACACCAAACTGGGCTGGTTTAAAAATAATCCCTGGCCGGTGACCTTGTTTCCCGACACAAAAAAGCAGAGAAAAAGAAGAAAATGTGTCTCCTATTTCCTAATGTCGATTTATTTGGGCTAGTTTCAGGACTGTTGTGTCTCTTTTGAGATGCAGTTGGGTTGGAAAGTTTGTTAAAACCTGGCAACTCTGGTTAATGATATTAGTTAACCTAAATAGTTAAACCCATTAGCTAAACTCTTCATCCTCCTGCTGTCTGGCAAACAGTACTGAAGCATTCGGACCCTCACGGCCAGACTGTGTAACGGTTTCTTCCCCCAAGCCAACACACACACACACACACACACATACACACACACACACACTCAACTGAACACCATCCCACTCCCTTTGCAGATTTTGCACATCTCTGTATTTATAAAAATATTATATAGAATTTTTTGCCATTACTATACTCTCTACCTGGCTGCTTCCCCAACACCTTGGTCCTGGAGGAACGTTGTTTCGTTTCACTGTGTACTAACTAGCTGTATATGGTTGAAATGACAATAAAGCCACTTGACTTAACTAGTTCTTCAGGAAACACAGAGCTGAAGAGAGGAACATCTCAGAATGAGTTGCTAGATGACTGTACGCTGGATGACTGTATGTTGTCGACCCTCAACTGGCTATTACAGGGTTACTCTAAAAATTGGTCAGCTTTTTAACCTATAACATAAGTCATGTGTGACTGCCTGTTGATTTCATTTTTTTTAAATATAAACTCAGATATAAAATTTTATATATATGTAAAATATGTGAAATATGTGAAACTGTTCTATCTAATACAGGAGGGTCAAACTCTAAAATAAGTCGAGAGGAAGCTGTGGTACCAAAAACATGAACCCTGATGTTAGCCTCAGTTGTGCCCTCGATGTCAGGGAAGTTGTGGACATCGCACGTGTAGGTTCCGGCGTCTGTGGTCTGCATGTTGCTGATGGAGATGGAGGCGTTCATGCTGCTTCCCATTTTAGAAAGGATGTTCAGTCTGTCCTTAAAATGCTGGCCAATCACATACTTTCCTGACTGATAAAAGAACACCTAAAAATAATAATTAAAAAAAATGAACAATGTCTCAGGCTTATGTGGAAAATCTGTTTAAAATCTTAAGCAAAGGCAAGCTTAACTTTAAAATGAAAACCGAGGTCTTTAACTTTAACTTCAGGGCCAAAAGATTCCTGAAATCTATACAACTAGCAACTTTTGTTAATTTATTATGCTTATTTCTCAGTTCCAAAGCCAAATATCATGTAAAAACTAAGATGTAATATTAAAACATTTGCCATTAGAACTCCAAAATGAGAGATATCACAAGAGCTTGTTACCTGAGAGAAGAACTCACCTGTACTGGAGTCTCAGAGCCCCACGGGTAGAGAGACCACTGGACCATGAGGTTGTTCAAGGGCTGATTGGTGAAAAAATTGCAATCAAGCCTTGCAGACTGACCTATCGTCACGTTGACAACCTTTGGAGAAACCTGCACCGTGATCGACACAGCGCCACCTACGGCATACACACCGAACAAACAAACAAACAAAACAAAACATTTGCAAATTTGGTAAACTGTGCGTAAGTGGCAATTAATTACAAAAGATTTTACAAGTGATTTTAAATTATAATTATAATTTAATTATAATTAAAATTATAATTTTTTTTAGGGTATGACTGATGAGGGTTTTCAAAGGCCACAGTGAACCTGCTGAAGACTATCTGGGGTTGAGTTAAATTAGTGATTTTTTTCTTTTTAACTGCCAAAACCATAAGCGTGTGATTTGTCTAATACAACTTGGGATTTGAGCTTGCATTATTCAAACCCTCTTCCTTATACTTCATTTCACTTATACTCTTATTCAGACATTAAAAGCCCCTCCTCCTGGGATCTGTTCCAGGAAGACGGTTAGAAAAAAACCTAAATTCAACCTTGAATCCCAAGTTCAATTAGTTCAATCCCGTGTCTGTGGATTTGTCGGTTCAAAAGAAAACACAGACGTTAACACTTCGTTAACTCAACCTCAGGTAGTCATGCACACGTACACGTTGACCTTAAACATCAGTCGAGTCCTGAAAATGATGATTAATTATGATCATTTAAGGCTTCCAGTGAAGAATAACCATGTGTAACATTTTTTTTCCGCAGCAGTACAACAGCAGGATGTGTGATTTCCTATGAAGATTACTAACACATCGTCTTTTTCGAAATTAAAATTAAAAGAATGAAATGGCTGCTACAGAGAAGGAAAGGGCGATGGCTGACATGGCTGTTCATGCTTAAGGCTAGAATGTTCTGTAGCTTATTCATCACAGATTCAATATTTAGTCTAAAGAAATGTCATAAGATGTTTTTGCTCAAATTCTTCATTTCCAGAATTTTTTGTTAAACTTTGTTCATTCGAATGTGACCCTGGTGGTATGAAATGAACATAAGTGAATATAAATACATAATTTAAACACGCAGACTTTGTGTAGTAGTACTAGTAGTAAGGTGTTTTTTAAATTTTGTTTTCTGTGCTTGAAACGTCGCTTATAAAAGCTGCTCACCAGCTACAAGTGCTGATTTATATATTAATGGTAAATAATAGCTAATTCTGACTGTAAACAGCTGATTTATGTTCTGAAAAACTACAAAAAATGTACAAAAAAAATCCCCAAAACTAAAACTTTTTATGGATCAGCCATACACTTTATGCTATACATTATTTTTAATACACTGTTCCACTATAAGCTGAAAAACTATCCTTTTCAAATTCAGTTAGCACCAAATTTTCCAATAATAAATATATATTTTTAAATTAATGCTAATACTATTAATGCAAATATGTTTTATTTTATTAATTCGAATGCTTCTAAGGTGAGCAGTTTTCCAAATATATTAAAGAGCATTGAAAAGTAATAATAAAACCAGAGGAATAGTTAAATTTACAGCACTGTGATAAAAAGTGTACCATGCATTTCTTAAGATGGTTATAATCCAATATAAGATACAAAAAAATAATAATAATAATAATAATAATAAAATAAAAAAAACAATGGTAATGCACAAAATTTACACCGCAAGCTCAAAGTCATTATGCGTTCAAAATGTGAAGTTTTATTATTTTTATTTTTATTATTTTTTTATTATTTTTTTTACAACTCTTTTGTTGGTGTAAATCACTACAATTGCTTGTGTGAGTAAAATGTTGAATAAAAGAACACAACATTTCCGTCCAGGCTTAACGCTTCTAAACCTACTTCACAGGTTAGTTTCAGAGCAAAAATTTGGAACTGATCTTAAATTTGTAAGAGAAAATTACATTTTATTGTAACAGAAAACACTGGATTTTAGTAAAAACATTATGTTATCAGCCTAATTCACAAATGTTGCCTTCTTGAAACGCCTCATTATATACGATGACAGGATTTTACGAGAAACCAAAAAAAACAACCAACAAAAAACACAAAAAACCAAACACAACAATGAAAAAAAGAATAACATCACAAATACTTTAGATTTAATTGGTCCAGGTTCCTACAATGTCCAGTTCATGTTGCTGAAATATTATATGCTTCAAACAAAAAAATATAATATTATAATTGCAATAATTTGATGAGAAATTACTCACCTACAATACTTAACAACATGACAATAGTCCCGAGTGGTGACATGTTTCGATGTTTTGAAGATGTTAAGAGCAGTTTTTTAGGGAAAAAAAAAACTGTAGGAAACTATTACGAACTCACAGGTTCCTCGCTCTGTAACAATGATTTTCTTTTTTGAAACAAACTTATCTTTCCAAGCCCTGAAAAGCCAACACCCTCAGAAACTCCAACGAACAAATCAACAGTTGCTGTTACTGTTTGAGTTTGCTTTCCCATTGCCCATGCACGCCTGCTGACGTTTGCCCTACTCGATTTTCTGTCTGACCAGAAAAAGATTAACGTCATTTTCCTTATTGTTTTAGACATTATTATTTACTTATTATTATTATTATTATTTACCCATGATGCTGACATGAATGTGACATGTGACAAACTCTGGTTAGAAGTGAATTAATTGCCAACTTTATGCAAAGTGTTTTTTTTTTCTTGTCAACATATCAATAGGAGTTTCTGCCACATCACTGTAGTAAGCATCTCCACACCGCTTCACTCATGAATTCATAAAAGATCTAAAATTTAGAGTTCTCTAAATAAAAAACAATGGATACATATACAATTTCAAATTACAATACTGAAAGAGGGAGAGATACAAACTCTTAATTTACATTATGAAAACTAGAAACACTTATCTAATTGTGAGTAATGACGCACGCCCAAATACACTCATTCTAATGTGGTGAGAGCTGATTAAACACACACACACCACCGGTTAATGGTTAACTCAGATCACTGAAGCAAATCTGAATCATTTCAGCAGCTGCATGTTACAACTTGGACATTGAAAACTAAACTATTATGTCTTACACGGTTTGCAAAAATGAAACGTGAAATGGAGAGAGCCGTTTAAAACCACTGAGTTCGTCTTATGCGCCAAGATAAAAAATATTTTTAGTGTAGGAATGCTTGATCTGGTTCTGGAGATCAGTACTGCTATAGCCATGCTCCTATACACTGCACACACAGTGTGTGCTTATCTCACTTTCCCAGTTTTCTGTGAAAAATAATTATAAAAGTATACCATTTCAAGGACATTCGCTTTTACCATGCTACATAAAGTCTGAATTAAGTGTTCATTAGTGCGTTGTTGAAAATACACTTCGAAAATGCTTTTTACTGGCAATTTTAAAACATAAGGGTGTAGAAGACATTTGGACATGGGGATGGGGGTCACTATTCATCTCCAGAAACTGCTTTATCCTGACGGTGGATCCGGAGCCAATCCCGGTCAAAATTCACCAACAAAAATGAAAATTAGTGAACACAGGAAGTATACATGGGGCTTGGGAATACCAGCTTCAGTGGAGACAGTAAGATGATCACAATAATGTTGTTAACGTGATTAAATAAATGGTCTTTTTTGCACAGTTTATACAGTTAGAATATTTCTATTTCTATTTTAATACTATAATGTCTCTATGTATATTTTTCCCAAATTTATTTATTGTTGTCTTCACTGTTTTTTTGTATTGTCTTGAGCATCTGGCACAAAAATTTCCTTCGGGATCAATATATCTTATCTTATCTTATCTTATCTTATCTTATCTTAAAACCCACTCTAAGTGAAATGTACATTTCAGTATTAATATGCATATACACACGGTCATTTTGTGCAAGAACAGGACAATTTGTGTGTTTTCAAGTAAGTGTTTCCTCCTAGATATAATCTCTTGAGCATTGCCTGACTCATGGTGAATCTTAGACAACAGAAAAACTCTCCCTCTGTGGAAAAAAACCCTAAAATAAGACTATAACCAACCTCAACAATATTTTAACCTGACTGAATAAAATACTGGAGCTCTTAGCCTTTGAATAATCTTTGCAGCTTGTTGTAGGAGTCTCTGATGGAAACCTTGCAGTGGTTTGGAGATTGTTCAGAGCAAATAACCCATCATCAGATTAAGATAACATGAGAGCTGACTCCGCCCAATCCCAAAATGGCGTCCTAAGCCCTGCAGTCCTCTTCTGTGTTTTCAATCAAATGTCTTAAGAATTCAAAAACAGCCATTTAAAACACAGTGTAAGTTTCCTGCTGCGGTAGAGATGGCATAGTTTGTTTTCCATACATGAGGATAAAAAAAAGAAGTGCTTCTTCCGGGTTTCCTTCCATCTAATCGCTTTTTAAGGAGTTCATGAAACATGCCTCAGTGGAGAGGGCGATGCTTTTCTAGAAAACTTTATGGCTTGCTAGAGACACGCCGGATTCATGAACAGTGCCATAGTAACTAAAGTAAAAAAAAAATTGTTAATTAATTGTTTGCAAGAAAAATCTGCCCATAATTCTGTTGAGAATAATGACAGGGCAGGACATTTGGCATGTAGAGTTTCTCCAAATCTTTCTCTCTCTCTCTCTGTCTCTCTCTCGCGCTCTCTCTAAGTGGGCATGAGGCATTTTTTCTCTTTGTCCAGTGACATAAAAAAAGGAAAAAATTCAGCAAGTTCTGTCTGTTAAAAGCTGGACTATTAAAGTTTAACATGCTGTTGTGAGACCAGAATTTTTGTTACCAAAAATAACCCAAAAATGAAACAAATAAACCAACTAAACTACTCAATATGTGTAATCCAGCAGCTGGATTAAAAAGAACAATTTAACGTCGCTGCTGATGAATTCAAGTGCTGGCCAATCTTCTGCTTTCTTCCTCTGACTATCCATAACACTTTTTAAATGTCTACAATAAAGTGAACGTGTGTATGTTTTAAGTTTACTTTTTATTCTTTTTGTTTCAACATGTCTATGGAATGAATGTATTCCTGCGTTACAGCTCGACACTCTCAGTGACTGTGCATTAGCAATCTACACCATCTGTAAATAAAGATAAATAAAGATAAAAAACTTCAATTATCACGTTGGCAGTTAGATATTTGCTGAACTGCATGTCACCTGGTACTTCCAGTTCTTCTCAGTTCCACCTTGTCCCTGCGTCTATTCTGTCTCAGTTCTGTAGTTATACTGTTGTTTAATCATGTCTTTGCTAGGTCTTGTGTGTGTTTATGTAATTCTAAGTGATGAATCTGATTTATTGTCACTTACTTTGCTGAGTTCCTAGTTTTCTACTTTTCTTTCCAAACCATCTTGTTGTTTTGATCATATCCTACATATGATTATGTGGATTTTAAAATATTTAACATATTTTAAAATATTTAACATACCCAAATATTCAAGATTCAAGACAAAACCAGTAAATATGCCTAATGTGTGCTACTGGAATAAATTTATTTCACTACTATGCAAATGTACCAAGAGTGAATAATGTAGATTTTACCCTCCAACCTACATGAACCTTGCAGTGCTGATCTTTTGTTTTGCTACCAGGGTGTGTCCAGTGCTACTACAAGTAAATAAAGCCTAGTGTGTTTCAGTAAGATGTGAGTTTGGCCAGGAAGTAGGGAATGGTAGCGGAAATTCTGCAATAATTCTGTAGTGATACACTGCAAAATCTCTGTCTGAAACTGTGATAATACATACAAGGAGCTGGCACATATAGTTACTGTAAAGAAGACTTCACTGTGATGTTTCGACTGCAGGCTCTGATACGAATTTTCACCACGTTCAACCCTGTTTGTCGACCAAAACGCCGCTCTAGAGGTGATTATTCAAAAAGTTTAACGAGGACAGGATGAGCTGTTGAGCAGATTTGTTGTAGGCTGTAACTTAGAAAGCTATGCTCTCAAAGTAACAGTAAAACAGACATAAAATACACTCAGCAACCACTTTATTAGGAACACCTGTACACCTGCTCAACAGCCAATCATGTGGCAGCAGCGCAACGCAACGCAACGCATAAAAACAGATCAAGAGCTTCAGTTAATGTTCACGTCAAACATCAGAATGAGGAGAAATGTGATCTCAGTGACTGAGCGTGGCATGGTTGTTCATGTCAGACGGCCTGGTTTAAATATTTCGGAAACTGCTGATCTCCTGAGAGACAAAAGTACACAAAGGTTGCAAGAATTACCACAGAATGGTGAGAAAAACAAAAAACATTCAGCAGAGGTCAGAGGAGAATCGCCAAACTCAACTGAGCTTACAGGAAGTCGATGGTAACTCAAATAACCACTCTTTACAATCATGGTGAGCAGAAAACCATCTCAAAACATGCAACATGTCAAACCTTGAGGCAGATCACAGCAGACAACAACATCAGGAATCTGAGGTTGGAGTGGGAACAGACTGGACAGGTGAAGATTGGAAAATAGATCATCAGGTGCCAGATGATTATTTCATCTGTATCTTAAATACATGAGAGTTCTAAGCAGCTACATGATGTTAAATCACAATTCACTTAGAAATCATGAATACCATCACATTTTTTTGTTGTCAGTCAGTTGCAATAATTTAATGTAGCTTAAAAGAAAGAAGGTTTAGACCTCATAATCTGTATAATATACAAATGAGAAAAAGGCAAGTAATAGAATAAACACTCATTATTAGCCTAATGATTGCAAATAACACAATCATAAAGAAATCTCGCATGCTTCTAGCCGAGGAGTCGTGTTTGGAAGCTCACAACGCCAACTTAAACCGCTGCATCTCTCGTTCTGTTTGCAGATTTGCGTGCATTTTTCAAACTACTGTCCCTCCTACAGTGTGGAACTTCATGATCCAACACTGTTGAGTAAATATTGGCCAGAACACATGCTGGGTTAGTTTAACCTGACTGGTTAGGTTACACAATTGAACCATTCTGCTGAGTTATTACAACACAACGTCCTATTTTACACACATTTACTATAATAGATGAATATAGGGGTCAGGTAACAGGCATGCAATGGACAGCTTTAGCTCTTTGGAATGAAACCTGGCTTTGGGAACGTGGAATGTCACTTCGCTGGAGAGAAAAGAGAGCGTTAGTGTATGAGATGGAAATTTATGGACTAGATATAGTCAGCACACACGGATCAGTGGTGGCCTCTTTCCTACTCTGGAGTTCCCGCAGGAGATAGACCTCAGATGGGTGTGAGAATACTCACCAGAGTTTTTCCCAGGGGACAACACAGTTACTGCTATGAGATTTCAAGTCTCAGGAAGGAAAACTCAGATTGTTTTTGCATATGCAATCTTGGAGAAGGTGGAGCAGGCACTTGAAACGGTACCTGCTACTGACTTCAGTGCAAAGCTGTCTCAAACCTCATAAATATGCATTACGTAGTACGGGAAAAGATTAATGACACCAACAGCCAACTGACAAAATGGCCCAAATATTTACGACTCTATTAGTATTTAGTACCCAAGCTGTTGTTGTTTGTGTATTTTATTATCTAATCTATGTTTTTTTCTTCAGAAATCCTTTCAAAAATCAGCCAGAATGAGCTGGATAATGTTGCCACAGAAGAAAGCAAAAGGAGAAAGATCAGTGAAAAATATATACACAGAGGGCGAGCAGACACACTGACTGATCTCACCTGATAGATCGTCTCATATAATACAGAAAACCTTAGCAGCTACTAACATTAGCCTATATTCCCGACTAGCATTCTCTAGCTTCCCATCAAATTAGAGAACAAACAAATTCATTACCTGTTCAGCAAGAAAAATAAATAAATAAATAAAAACTCCATCACTCCTGGATCGCTTTTCCTCTTATACTATAATATTGGACTCTCTCACTCTCTTGCTCCATGTGTTGTCGTTTATTCAGACTTCTTTTAGGATATACTGGATTTTGTCCTCATTTCCCAATGAGATCTATGAGTCAGCCCCTGAACCTAAATTCACCCAAATAAATCCGACTTTATCGCAAATGAAACATCATTATCTTGCACTAGCATTTAACTTCTAACCTAAGAAGCTTTGGATGGGGATGTGTTTTGGGCATGAACACTGAAGACGCAGAATGTCATTTATTTTGAATTTCAAAACACCTAGCTTGAACTAGCGTCTGTTAAAAATGCTGACTGTGGCGCAACAGGAAGCTGCTTGCACTATTGCTGGTAGATTGCGAGTTTGAATCCTGAAGATGCCACAGCCATCTGTGGCCAGGAGCCCATAGTGGACATTTGTGAGTTTGTGTATGCAAAAGAGGGCAAATAGCGCTTTCCTCTGTGTGCATTACTCTGCCCTGTGACGGAGCACGAGTTGGTTGGCTTCATGAGTCTTGGAGAAAGCGTGTATCAGCCTTTACCCTCCCCAGTTTTAGCTGCTGTATGATAGAGAAGAGCTGTACACTGTTATGTGACCAAATAGAGAAGAAAATGGGAAAAGAATTGCTGACTATACCTTCAAGTTCTCTTTGTGTGCTCAATTTTGTGCCCTTGAGTCTACAGTGTGCAGCGACCATGCCTCTGAAATATACGAACTTTTCGAGGATGGAATAGAGACAATGAGCAGTTTATAACCAAATTTCACAATCATATGTCTAATTTGTTATTCTCTTCTGTGGCCCTGATAGTCAACCTGTTTTCAACAGTGAGTACCCTGTCTATTTCTTGAATCTAGAGCACTGGACACTGAATCACGATTGTCATGGAAATGCGCTTGACCTTTCCACTGTCCATCCTTAGAAAGCCTTTGATATCTCTGATCTTTGTGAAGCTGTTCAAAAAAAAAAAAAAGCTCCTACACTAGATATTTTCTCATTCCTCTTTCTAGGATTCACAGGAAAATGAATTCGACAGATTTCACAGCCCTGCACCCGCCTTCAGTTTCAGGTATTGTCTTCAATTTCAGATATTGTCTTCAATTTCAGGTACTGAAATTGCAGCTAACAAGTAATAAAAGCCCACAGCTACCAGACGAGCACAGTGCAAATCATCACACACTCATGTCAAAAGGTATACTTTGATTCAGCTTTAACCATTTTAGCCATGCTTTATAGATAACAGTGTGTCATACAGTGTGAGGAACCACATGAACAAGATTTTTGAGATAACTCAACAGCTTGCACAAGCACAATGTCAAACCAGTAGCTATAAGCTATAAGTTTCTCCTAATTATTAACAACATTATCCTTGGAGATGGAGTGCAAAAATCCAAAGGCAAACTTACGACGCTGGGTTAAGTTTTTCCCCTTTTTTAAATGCAATTTTATTTCTAGGCTTTTATTACTTGTTTCCTACAAACACCAAACATATTGTTTTGGCTCATTAGTTACATTCATGGAAAGGGGAAGATTGTATTAATTTTATTTTTTTTTTTACTAAACTGCCATAGTTTCTTGCAATACTGCAATAGTTAGCTTTACATTTCACAAGTACATGAGTTGGTCTTTTCATATCATGACATTTCTGCAGTTTGAACTGCATCTTACACCTGCGTAACATAGACTCGAGTCCAGTCTCAAGACGTTTTCTTCATCGACTTGGACTTAGAATTATTGGTATGTGTACTTGGTTCTTATAACCTTTTAAAATATAACCTGATCATTAGCGCAATGTACGATGAAGCTAACTAGTGGAAGTAAAAGCTCAGCCTTGAACGTGATCTGATGATGAATGATTTCAGTCCTGATCTCAATTTCATTTGGACTCGATCTTAACTTGGCCTCGATCCCCTTAAGACTCGGCTAGTCCTGGTATTGGACTTGTCTTGTACTTGACAATTGGCGATCTCGACTGTAGCCCTAGTGTGTTGTGTTACATAAGTGTAACTTAAAATGCTTAAACAACGGTTGAACAGTGACTCTTTTGGCTTTGAAAAAACTTGAGGCCATATAACCTTTCCTTGTGAAGCATGTAGAGCATTGGGAAGACCACTTTTTTAATGAAACTAGCTCACTGTTTAAAAAAAAAAATCTGATATTTCCTGTTTTATTCTGCTCCAGTGAGACAATGAAACCCTTTCCCCACGTCAAAATAAAATTACAGTACAGAAATTTTGGATCATCTCTCGACCGGCTCAGAATAACCCTGCACCCTCAGACCTTGGAGCAGACTTTTACCCTCACTGGAACTACTGCCATCTTAGGAGGCAGCTGATGAAATAGCGGCACCTGCTGGCGAAGGAGAAAAAGGAGATCGTGTCTTCCTTGAAGCTACATGCTGCTTATCAAGATAAATGCACTTACAGATCTGTATCAGTGAGATTAGAACTAATTAATGATAATGAAGTCAAAGATATTAACTGAAAAGAGCCTGATAATCAGAAAACTTGCACAAAAATATAAAAGAAGAGATTTATCTCCATTTTGAAAGGTTTTATGTTGCCGTGATTTTCAGTAGAAGCTAATAGGGGAATGGCTCTTGGAAACTGTCAAAGTATTTCAGTTTTTTCATATATGTGATATATATACATACACGTCACATTGAATCTATGGTGTATTTAATAAATCTACATTTTATTTACCAATTTATATTCTTTGTTTTGAACTAGCTAGGGATCAGACTTGCCTTTAGAAATGTATCATTTAAAATTATGAGTTAGAGATTTTAGCTGTAGATTTTTTTTTGGTTGACATTTTAAAAAAATTCAGAAAAAATAATTCAGATATTAAAAAAAATACACATTTTATGTAAATTCGGCCTACAGTGAAGCATCCGAGATTCCCAGGAAAAAGTAGACGCTTTCCAAGTTGTCCAACATATAAATAAATAAACTTTATGTTCTACTCAGATATCTAGTTTTCTACAGTGATGTTAAACACTCAATGCTAAAGTTCTAGCTATGTATTTAGGCTATGCTAACATTAGCTGGCTGTCACTCATTAGCCGCTAACAGCCGTATTTAGCTGCATAACAGGCATTTAGCTATTTCAGTAGAATGTAAAGCTTTAGTAGAAATTTAGATGCGCTTAGCTCATTACGGTTCATATCTTCAGTTTTGATTCCACTTAACTCTACTCCGTGTCACTTCACTTCACTTCATGGGCACGAGCGTGAGAGACGACTGCGATCTTTCCTGGGAAGAGATTGAAATTTTTGAGATTTCTCTTTAGGGTTCTGATATTTTAAAATCATCCTGATAATTTATCAGATCTACACAAATCTATCCATAAGTCTCTCAAGTAAAGATGATGGCAGTAAATGTGCCGTGACCAAATAGAGCATGAATTTCTTCCCCTAAATGATTTTTACACTCTCTTTAAATTATCATGTCGAGCACTAGCAACAATATATAAATGCACACTTTCTTTTGCCTTAAGAAAGATGCAAATTTCACCACTTCCATATAGACCATTAAATAATAAGGACAGTAAATTGCCTAATGAGATGAGAACACATTTTCTTGGCTCAGTTTAAAAAAAAAAAAAAATCATGCTAATAGATTTCAGTGGTTATTATTGCTTATTTTAGCCACAGTGCTGACCCGTGTCCCAGCAGAGGGCAGTGTTGTCTAAAGGAAACCATCCATCCTTCTTTTCTGAAACTGCAGGAAGCTGGAGGCAAAAGCTGACAACAAAGATGAGTGTGTCTCTGTTAAGAACATGGCTCAGATCTCTCATCCTCCTGAGGAAATAGGCCAGTTTCCTTCCACCTCCCAAAAACAGGCTGGTAGGTGGATTGACTACTCTAAATTGCCCCTAAGTGAAGATGAATGAATAAATGAACGATTTGCTATGATTATATTCCCAACCTTTCACATTACGTCCTCTCATGCTACAGCAAAGACAGAAACCATGGACTATCTTCTGGACATTGCTTCGAACCAAGGTTCTTTTACAGAAAATAGATACTGACATCAAGCAGAGTGAGAATGGGACCCAAGCAGCCATTTTAGTTCTGTATAATAAACGGAAAGAAATATGTCTGAGAAAGAGAGAGACAGAACTGGATTGAAGTGGTCATGTGGTATCAGGAAACACAATATTATCAGATGCATTGCTGTTTTCTTCAGAGATAGAAGGAGAGTCACACTAAAGGCTTGTCACATCATTGACAGTAGTTAAACACAACGATCTAAAGTCTGGATGCATTGTCACCTCATGCGGTTTTGCTGAAAGGTCTCCTTTAACCTGTGAAATCAAAATCAAGGTTTCAGAGATCTTCTCATAGTTCCTCACTTCTGGGAAAACAATAAAAAAAATGATGATTCATATTGAAACAAAACCGTGATTGTCCAATTAAATGTTCTCCAGAACTGTATATGTCCTGCCCCCTGGAGGCGTGACTCGCTCTACAGTAGCAGCTCGTTAGCAGTAAACATTAGTTCATCAGTGTTTTTCTTGCCACACACAATTCCCTTTTCTAACCTTCGCTTAGAAAAAGTGGTTGTTATTTATTTCATTTTGAAGAGGAAGGAATTCGTATGAGGTGGTGGTTGTGTGACTGGAGATTTTCTGAGGTGTTTTAACTCCTCAGAATGAGTGCGTGATTCCGTCTTTATACACGTTATACAGAGTCAGTTTCAGACTCTTGTAAATCTCGTCACTGTTCTCCATATTTAGCTAGCTCACTAAGCTACTGTCAGGTTTGTTTAGATTGGAAGGAGCTTGCCGTATCTCGAATGCTATCCGGCATTGTGACTTCAGTCAAGCACTTCAACATGACGTCACTCTGACTTCCTGTTTAAGAAGGAAATACACCAACATACAGAATAAAATCACAGCTATGATGCCATTTCATGGGGTCTTTAAAGTGATTTAACCTCAACCCTGTAGGAATTCATTTAACTCCGGTTATATGCCATCATTGATTGCCATCATGACGGCATATAACTGCTGACTGCAAGCAACACACTGTGTCTTGTGAGTCTTATGGCTACTTCTGATCAAGACCACTCATAAAATAAATATTATATAGACATAATAAAAACCTTCTGCAGAGAAATACTTTCATGTTCATGGCCACAAGATGACACTTCACAGTTTTCACATATTTTCATGGCACTGCTATTAACCTTCTTTTTTTAAAAAAAAAAAAAATGATAAGTACATTATGAGATATCCGACTCACTGCTAGGGTTTTATTGAATTATTTCTGAAAACTTTGCACAGCAAACGTCACCATTGGGGATAAGTAAGGAATAACACATTACATGAAAATAATCCACGCCAGGGTGGAGTGATACGGCCTGACACGAAGTTGATTGTTCTTGTATAAAAGCATGGCCTGAAATATGTTATTCCTCTTACACCACAGTTTTCTGCCAATGATTAACATTTTTAAATTATCAACGAACCACACATCATGCTTTTTAACCATTTACCATGTTATAGCAGCTATAATCATCATTCGGTCACCAGACTTTCCTGAAATTATAGAAACGCTAACGTATTAGAATTAGTGCTTTGCTGTAATGTTTCATCCTTGTTAAAACAGAAAAACCGAACTCTACACATGTAAACCAGGGTTGTTGTGGAGATCTCACAGATCAAATCGTGAGCTTAAAATGGACTGAAATAGACCAGAAACCTTTTAAGCTACAAGCAGCGTAATGAAATATTAACGATGGAGTTTTCAGCTTATTCTCCAGCTCGGAATTTTCTTGAAAGAATGCTTTTCATTTGGCAATCTGGCCAGGAGACCCAATGTTGGAGTCCCAATGTTGGAAGGGGTGCACCATAAAATCTGTCTTTAAAGAATAAAATATTTCTTGAAGAGGCCATGGCTATCTGCTTTCATTATTGCCCACTCTAAGACACACACACACACACACACACGCACAGTAGAAAAGCCATCAATTTCTGGCCCATGTTAATGCACCCTTTCAATATTTGATGTTTCTTTATGGAGTGCTGACAATAGAACAAGAAAATGGCAGGCACATTTTGCTGATCTAGTTCAATGGCTTCTGCATCCATCTTCCTAACAGAGCTCTAAGTATGCGTCTCCTCTGCTGGGAGCTTTTTCAAAGTTCACCAAGGCAAGACAGGGGAAAAACAAGAACGGTTTTCTTGTTTGTCGTCACCGACTTTTACTTTTCCAGCGCCACACCAATCTAACATTGAACACATGACTGTTTCTGCAAGTTTTCTATTCTGTTCTTATCACCTGAAATATTTGACCTTGGGTCAGGACAGTAGTTTGACTTTAGGGTAAATAAAATCACTACCTATTCATATACTACTGCTTATCCATGTATGAACCAGTTTCCTTCTTTTATGGGTTTATCTCAACAAATAATGAAACAGCACACCAAAAATACACATGTATATTATTTATACAGATGACATTCAGAGTAGAAAAAGTACTGAGAAATTCTAGTTAAGTGAAAGTATATATATAGTGTGTCAAATTTTACTCAGTTCATTGTAGAGGTATCCAGTCAAAAATGTATTCAAATGTATTTAAGTAAAAAAATTGCTCCTTTTAAATGTGCTCAAGTAAAAAGAAAATATTTTTAACTGATGAAATGAAGCTAATGTCATACTTTTATGTGAAAAGTAACTTTAATTGATGAAGTTTGCATACATGACTAGTGCTAATAGTTTGCTAACAAATTAATCAGAAGTAAAATAACCAAAATTTACCATTAGCTAGAATTTGACTTAGACAATTTACGTTAGGAATCGATGCTAATCTACGCTGGCATTAGCAAAGGAAACAGGCTAATTTAGTTCAATATATAGTCATTGTTAGCAAATGAATGAAACTTACCTCAATATGCTTTTAGATGGAGTTCATGCCTTCTAGGGAGGTTAAAGGAGACGCCTCATTTTATACGAGTCTTTGTTTACTCCAGCGTACTGAAATATTTTACTGAGGTAGGGCCTGGACGCTCATCCTCAACTCCCACACTGCAGTGCGGTGGATTATCCACTGTCTTCAGACGCACACGGATAGCTATAGCGCTAACTACACTGTGTAGCATGAGAAGGTGGAACGATTCTTGATAGTTCTTATGTTGGTGAAAATGTGTGGATGCGAGACTAAGCCCATGTAAATGATGTGTATCGTACAGTTATTGACTGAATGAGAGAAGAAGAGACTTTGAGATTTGTATAAGATTGAGATTTTGAGATTAACTAAGAGTCTTCAATTTCAATAACACGATCAAGTAAAGTATAAATACGCCAAAATAATACTTAAGTATAGTAATGAAGTACATTTACTCAAGCATTTTCCACCCATTTTGGTTTTCATATCACACTGTGTCATGTCATGAGGAAAATGGCCAGAATTCAGTACAGGGCAAAGATAACACTCTTCCAGCAGGGATTCTGTTGGTTCTTTATTCAGGACCAAGGGTTGGGAGGGAGGTATATCCTTATTAATGTATCATGACTTTAATCAAATTCAGATTAATTATACAAGACAATGCTATGGCCGTTTCTTGCTTCTGCTCCTTTTCTTAGTTTTTAACATATTAAATTATTTTTCCTTGCTTCCCAGCAGCCATTACAAAAAAACAAAACAAAACAAAAGAAAACAAAGAAAATTAAAGAGATGCATCAGAGTGTTTCATAGTCCATGTCAAAAAGAGTCACTCCTTATAACGTTTTCTAATAAAGTTTATGATTTACCATTTGAGGACTAATCAGTTCAAAGGAGTACATCAAGCTTAAAGAAATCAAACGGAACCATTAGTCCACAAATGGCAAATGAAAAGACGTCTGCGTTATGGTTCTTTACTGTATAAGCCTTTATTTGTAAAAAGTCAGTCGGTTAAGTATAACCCTTTTTTTTGTACCACATACTGTTACAGTTTGTATTAGTAAAAAACACATTTTGCTCAAACACCTAGAAAAGCTGACGGACACCATTACATTAAATTGGCACTGACAAAAGAAATGGAAATACAACTTTATATTGTACAAATGTTGATTTCATGAAGACAAATCATACCCAAAAATGAATCATAACACCTATATATTAACAGAATAAATAATAATAATAATTTAAAAAAAAAAAAGTGAACTGAACCAGTACAACACAAAACGCATTTTTTTTACTCTCAGGGCATAATGTAAAGTAGAAATATATTTCCTTTTCTATGAGAAAAACAACAGCAACAATAAGAATTAACGACTTGTTTAAAATACAACAAATACAGGCAATTAGAAAGGAAACAAAACGATACTGAAGAAGGATTTAATTTTAGATCAGTGAAGGATTGGTTTCTTTAAAAATAATAATAATAAATTTGGAATCATAATTTTCTGCGTGGTTGTAATTTTTTGGGATAATTGAAATATCCTTCTGAGCCAGACTTTTTTTTTTTTTTTTTTTTTTTTACACAAACTCAGATGGCCTCTAATCTAGAGAGGCGTGTCATCCGGCAAAGGCAAAAAGTTCCTCAGAGCAGTCTTGCATTCATAAAGCGCTCAAGTTCTGTTGCGAAATCTAGGAGATGTTCGTTAGCCAAAAAATTCTTTCTTGATCTCTCATGCTTTCTCCAGTTTACTGGGTGCGTCTATTTATCTATCTATCTATCTCTCAATCTATCTATCCATAATTAAATGTGATATACAAAAATCAAGAAAGGATGAAGATGTGCGTATTCCTTAATTTTATTATTTTAATATTTTAGCGATTAATTACTTTCCTCTCATAAAATCGACTCTTTTGTTAATAACTCTAGAGTGTTAAGTTAGATCTCTCCCAATAAGGAGTGCAATTAAAAGCACCTCAAAAGCAAGTAATTTCTGTCTTTGAGTATAAGGGTGAAGATATGAACAGTTTAAAATAAAAAACAAAACAAAAAAACAAAAAAGAGAAAATAACCCTTTCAGAAAAAAACGTAAGTCATGCAAAACAAAACCGGTATTTTTTTTCCTGTAATTTTTTTCCTTTGACGTTTTTTCAGAGGTTTCGTTTGCAGAAGTTATGCAGGTGCTGCAAAAGCTGTCCATGCCAGTCGCAGTGAGGCTAGCTGTTACTACCAACTGCCCTGTTTTAGTTCATGCATTAAGAAATATAGATGAAAGATATCATATTTACAATACAATTCACATGTAATTACACATATACACAAGAGGCAAGAAAAATTCACATTGAAATCAGTTCAACAGTTTTTTGTACTTCCTTTTCTGATGTTTTGTGGCAAAAAAACAAATAAAAAAAAAGCAATTTGCTCAATTAAAACAATCTGTGATGATTTATCGAGATGGTAATGGATATATCGAGATGATTGTGAGTGAATGAAGTGCATGATAAGATATGACATGTCGTCCGTTGTCATTTTTTGGCCCCGCCCCCTTCCCCTCCCATCCCTGATATTATATAAAGCTCTCCCTCTTAAACATATACAATATATATGATATAAGATCAACAAAGAAATTGAACAAATTTTACTCCGAAACCATTAAGACACAGAACAATTCAGTGAGTCATACGCTGTGACATTCTCCAAAGAAGGCCGGCTCGGCGTGGTCATCATTGCAGATGGACGGTGTGTGTGTGTGCGACGCTATCTACTGCTAACCTCCGCACACGATGATTATTCTAAAAAGACCGCCGCCATCGTAAAGATTCTATAGTCATAGTATAAAAATTGACTTCATAGAATGGATGGGTTAGGATTTATACGTAAACCATATTCTCCTCTTTAACTCACAGTTTTTAAGGTACAGAACGTGACCGAACTCCCAGATACTAGGAGCGATTTACGGTCGGAGATGCTAACAGGGTTAATATCTCCCTGCCCAACCTGATCTCATGCAAAAAATGTCTAAGGAAGTCTAATAAGCAAGAATGAGTAAATTCATATAAACAAACCTATGAATCGCTAATTCTTGATTTTTTTTTTTTTATCCCCAGGAGTCAGCTCCTGAAAATTCGTACACCACCATCTTGCTCTCAGTGAAGAGCAGCACGACTGACGAAATCTCTCAAACTCTCCACGACGCACGGAAAATTGAAGGGGATTCTGTTAATTCAAGATTTTTATGATGACCATACACGTGACAAAGATGCTACGAGAGTGGATATAAAATCAGGTCATCACGATGAACGAACAAAAAGATAACTATTTGTTTTTAATCTTAAGCTGAAGTTTTATCACATGTTCACGTGGAAATGTTCTTTTTTTTTCCAGTTGTGAATATACTACATTTTATTGTTTAAAACCAAAGCAAAATATGACTGCAGTGGTTAGCAAGAAGTGTCACAAGACAAACACCACCTTTCCCCCCACCCAGTGCTGCTACATATATTTAAGTATTTAAGTATTTTGGCCAGTTAACAACTGTAAACTAGCATATCGGTCTTAGATAAGCTAATAATGATGAAATAAAGACTTAGCGATGAAACAATGCATTTGGATTCTCCTGTTTTTAAGACAGATTTTGACTACTGTATTGTTGAGTAGTGCCTTTTGAAATAAACTGCCATAATAGTCTGCAAATTGAGTATTTATTTCACGTGGCTCATTTTGGTCGTGTTAGCAACAGTGCTGCGCTAGGTCTCGAACAGGAATTTGGATCATACTTATTATTATGATACAGGTACAAGTACAAGTACAGGATAGGATTAAAGCAGATTTAATCAAATCTAACCAAATGTTTTCTTTAATTTATCTGAATCTACAACTAAGCATGATTATAATGACGTTTATGACCGTTAAGGCTTCAAATCGACTCGCTGTGTGGTGTTTGCATTGTATTGCTGCGATAAAGTCCGTGTGTACAAATGCTTTTGTGATCTGATTAAGGCAAATCTCGCAGGGAGCCGATGGCGCCCACAACAAATCACTGTTCCACCCAAAATTTCACCGAAGTTTAAGATGAATTAGCCGAGTGCTGCTGGTGCTACAAGTACACGCTGATCGTCAACGTAATTCATGGAGATGACAAGATGACTGACTTGACGGAGCCAAAACATTTATTTTCAGTACGGGAAGGGAAGCGCAAATCTAGTAGGAAATGAATAAAAGTTAGGTTGTTAATTCATCAGATTATTAATTATTAATCTAATATATAAACCACAGAGTGAGGGCCTTTGCTTTGACAAATGAAGCCGAGTAACTTTTACATAAAACCTTCTCGTTGGATAATTCATCTTAGGCTTTGTTTAGGCTTATACTTATTTACTTACAAATTATTAATATTATACCTTGAAAAATGATTAAGGACAACTATTAGTTCTAGTGTCGATTAAAAGATAAATACAGTACCTTAAATAATTTGATAGCTGTTTGATAAACCATATTTCTCCACATATTTGTCAGGATGTGCAAACAGGGGCAATAAAATGGGCAATAAAATGAAAAATGATGGCTACCATTCAAGCATTCAAGCAATATTCACTTTTGCGAAAATCATGCGACCTCATGAGCAAAGTAAAACCTCCTCTGAAAGGCTTTCACTTCCATGAACACGGCAGTTACGTCAAGTCCCTTTTCTTTCTCTGTTGAGTAAACATGAAGGAACCGCCATTCTCCAGCTACCTGATGTTAAATCTACGTGGATTCAGGTAATGCTAGAGTAACCAGTTTATCCTTATGTGAATTATATGATATGAATAAAACCGAATTATTCATATTTTCATATTTAAACATTTAATTGCAGGAAACCTCATCTCTGTTTTCCTTCACGCATTCGGTGCTGGTTCATGGAATATACACGCAACATTGCTACACTTGATATAAAGGTATTTTGCAACCAAATCCTGCACTTCAGTCAGCAGACTGGTGTCAATGATGAGCATCTTTAACCTCTTCCATGTTTCCTTTAAGTATACCATACTAACTGTGTAATGGTTCGTTTTTCCCCTCTTTCTCTATTAGTCCTGCTTGACCCATGTTCTTGTATGGAATGGTGGATGCGGTGTGATGAGAGCGAGCCGAGAGCCAGAGGAATCTACTTGGCTCTGAGAACTGAGACCTGCTCAGAACGTCCTCCACCTCCGGACCGCAGAAGATTTCAGGGCTCTCAAGCTCCACTGGCCCTGATGTCTACTCAAAGACAAACCCCTTGCAATATCTGCTTCCATCCTTTACCTCCTGAAGGACTGACCCAACCTTGCTGACCGTTTGGAACATGGCGACTTTGAGAGACTGGGCAGCTTTGAATGGAGCTAGATGGATCTTGTAAGAACCGGTGTCGGTGGTTACATACACGAGGTTTGCTGCATGACACGATGAGTGGATTTTACACTGAAATTCATAAGAATGACATAAGGATGGGTTTATAGGCCTTTTTGGTTGTCACGTCAGTTCATGGCTTTTATCGTACATCTTATTTTGCCCCATTAAGACTCAGAAGCTCTTTTTTTTTTTCCTGATCATGCTGATGTCATCAGTCTTTGGGATTGAATCCTAAGATGTGTAACATCAGGGCTGTGGGTGGGTCTGCAGGTCAAAGATTGAGCGCCATTTAGCCCTCTTTTACTTCAGTGATCGATTGAGGACACCTACTTCAGGTTGCAGACAGGCACATTTTAGAGGAACCAAAAAAAAAAAAAAAAAAAGAAAAAAAAAAACCTAAAACATAATGAATTGTTCTCGGAATGGGTCATTAAAGATGAGTGCGTTATCACATACAATATCAGGTCACACAATGGGCTGATCACTTAAATATTTAGCAGATTTTAAAACAATGACCATCTGTTCTGTTTTAATACACATTATTCTTTTCTTTTTTAAATACAACTTCATATAGTGGATGGACTAACTTCAAAACCAAGCTCAGACAAACAACTGTAGCTCACCACGGTCCCTTTTTCACATCCTCACACAACACAAAGTCGATGATGATGATGAGTACTTTATCTACAAAACAGATGAATATCACTAGGAACAAGAATAAAGTATGAGTACAGTTATACTACCTAACCATATTCGATGAGGATATTGAGTAAATGTACACTTGATGCTGTTTTCCTTTTTCTCAAAACAGAACAAAACAAAAACAAAAGTGAACAATGCATATAGGTGGCTCATTATCTAGCAATGCGCTAACTCTATAACTCTATGCTTAATTAACTGCTCTCCCCAGAACATATTATTTTTCCAAAGACAAAATAATAGCAACCAGAGTAGTCAGAATCCTTACAACCAAAATGAAAGTAATTCCCAAGGCTCACGAAAATGGAATTAAGAGGAAAAACGAAAAAGAAGACTCTGGACGGGGCTTGTGGGTTTTTTTTTAAACGCGGGATGGCCGTCCAGTGTAAACCAATGACCAGAGCTTTATACCTAGGAAAGAGAAAGGTCTCTCACAAAAAAATCAAGGAAACAACACATAATCCAAAGGAGGAGGTTGCTGTACAGCATAGAATCAGAGGGGGGAGAAATTGTGTGTCCCTTCCATGAGGGACTGGAGGAAAGGAGGCGCACTGTATGGAGGATTGAGGACTGAGGGAATGTGTTCTGCCTGGTCTGTGCCCGAAAGCATACGAGCCATGACTGATTTCATGAGCTGCAGTTGGGAAAGTCTGATTGCAGTATGTATCAATAAAAAGCCAAATGAGGATGCTCTGGCGTATCCTTTTCTGTATATCTTGCAATCTTTCTTTTAGCAAAAATATCATGCAGTCCTTAGTTCCAAACCCTCAGGAGGATTTTTTTTCTTGTTCGTATGTTTGTTAGTTTTCAGAAGTAAAAGAAATATTTGTCTCACATGATTCTTAAACATTCAAGTCAATCTATATAATACTTTTTTTTTTACATCAGAAAAGTCCTTTCCGCATTGTGTGTATAGAAATATAAGATATAGAAATATGCATATACATATGTATGAACTTTTCCTATATGTGTATACATATTTTCCAATTGTATCAAAGCCAATTCAGTGTGTGCTCTCAAAATATGGCCCATGTTTCCTGGGAGGACGTGTGTGTCAATTCACGTAGTACAACCAGTAGATGAGGTTGAAGAATCCAAACGTGATGGGGAAAATCACGCGCGACCACTTGTCAATGGTGCTTACATCCGTCAGGTTGGGGATTTTGAGCTTGAGCTTGGACGAGCGCCTCCGCAGACGGCAGTTGGCGCGGCTGCGCATGGCACCGCGCTCCAGTGAGTGATGGCCAAAGCCGTCGCGTGAGGAACCAACAGGCTTACGAAATTGCACGCCCGAGCTGTCAAACGACATGACGGAGTTGCGCGAGTCACTTACGCTGCTGCCCACGTCTGACGGCATCACCTCATTGTTCATCTCCAGGGTGGTGAGCAGGATGTTGCCATAAGCGTCCACCTTGATAAGAAATAAATGACAAAGAGAGAGACAGTCACTAGGAAAATCCAGAAATCATCAGTCCTAAAGTATCAGAGAGAGCTAAGTACTTCTCATGCAAATGTAATGATAATGTGATGTCACATTTACAACAAACACTACTTGGAAGAATTAGAGAACTTTACAGAGCTTTGTCTTAGAATGTGATGGCTGACACATGGCATTATTTATTAACGGCATGGCATGATCTACTGCACATCTGCAGTCTTGCGGCTATGATGAGGTCTAAGTTTATGTACCCCAACTTTTCTTTGTTCTTCGAGATACAGATTTCTTCGCTGTGTGTATGACCTGAGGGTGTTGGTTTGAAACGGCGCTGAAATGGAGTCCTTGCGACGTGAAAGAAGAGATGAAGAGAACATTAAAACGCCCATAAAAAACTTTGACAATCCATAAACATTGTTTTTCCTCTAAAAAATACAACAAATGCATCAACATGATGGTCAACAAAGAAACTCTGCATGAAGCATGGTACATTGGCTTTCATACATGGACAACTGGCTTCGTTATCGGCTCTTGTTATTGTTGCGTTCCTCCAAAATCATGATTTGTAGGAGAAAAAATTATTCATTTAAAAAGATACCACACTTCATGCATGGTACAATTCCAATCTATTCCTAAGATACAAACATAACCTGATAGCTTTCTAGGAAGGAAGCAACAAAATCATCAGATCATGGATTAATAGCATGGTATAATTACTGTAATATCCACCATCATTATTATATTATAGGTAAATAAATAAGTAAATAAGTAAATTGCTGCAGTTAGACAGAAACAGGCATGCAGCATTAATCTAGACAAGAACCTGATAGAATAATGGCAATATAATCTTGTATATGTTCAAAATGAGCCTCTACAGGAGCTTTCATTAAATGAAAGAAACCACTGGTTAAGAAAAAGCAATGGACAATGGGGCCTCTGAATGTTTCAGGTGGTGGAGTTAAACGAATTGTCGAAATCAAAGAGTCAAAATCTTACAAAACCTTGATGCTTACACAAAGTACGAATCTAAAATAATCCAATCCACATTAATAGTGAATGATATTTGTTTAATTTGGTTCCATTTGAACATTAGAATTAGATGGATATGAACACAACGACAGTGATAGATGGTCAAGTCAACCTGTTCTCGCAGGCGTTTGTCCTCATAACGCGGGCGTTCGTTGTTAGCTTTGTTGAGGCGCTCGTTGATTTTCTTTTGCTGCTGGGGTCCTCGTCCGAAAAACACGTAGTTGACGAAGGCATATTCAAGAAGGGCCAGGAACACGAAAACGAAGCAGCCCATGAGGTAGACATCAATGGCTTTCACATAGGGGATCTTTGGGAGGGTCTCCCGCAGGTGGGTGTTAATGGTTGTCATAGTGAGTACCGTAGTGACCCCTGCAAGAAAGCAAGAATACACATCATGCATTCACCTGGGATGCGACGTGGATTTAACGTAACGAATTCAAGCAGCCCTTCTGGACACGTGAAGAACATGCACAAGAACTCGTGTGACCTGAGCTCAGAATTGAACCCAGGACCTTGGAGGGTGAAGGCTAACACATGCTTCCTCTGAGATGTACGTGAAACCAGCCAACCATATCTTGCTCATGCTGCATCACAGGGCAGTGTAACACACTCGCAAGAAAGCGCTATCTGCCCTCTTCCGCATACATGTGCTCAGAGACACCCACAATTGGCTAGTGTTACTGTGATTGACAGGAGAGAGAGAGAGATTTTTCCTGTCTTGGACTCTTGGCCATCGATGGCATCATCGAGATTTGAACTCACAATCTCTGGATGATAGGATGAATGCTTTTATAATATATTTTACACATTTTTTGCCTTTTTTTTCAAATCAATGTCATGTTTCTTGCATTTACACAATACCAGAGTCCTTACCGAGTGCCACCCTAGCAGCAGAGGCGTCATAGTTGATCCAAAAGGACACCCAGGAAAGGATGGTGATGAGGATCGAGGGCATGTAGGTCTGCAGGATGAAGTAGCCTATATTCCTCTTGATGCGAAAACTCAGCGACAGCCGAGGATACGAGCCTGGAAGAAGGAGCAAAGGGAATGCAGAAAAGACCTTAATGGAAAAGCAGGGAGTTTTAAAAAAAAAAGCATACTTTGATGACACACAGGATGTCTATTTCTCCTGCTCATATGGGGCGTTTCATTTCTCCTACACAATGTACTCCTTTCTAGGGACAGATTTGATTCCAGTTAAACATGGCTGGAAGTTGCCAGCGCGGCAGATTTTTCTCTGAGCCTCCTCTCAGCAGGCAGCTCCTGTGTCCCTCGGAGAATTGTCAGATAAAACTGCAGTGCCTTTTTTTTTTCTTTTTTAGGGGAATCTGAGAAAAAGGAAAATATCCATTGAATTGTCTAGTGTGCTGTATGAAATAAGACAGTCCTGATCTTCCTGAAATGTGAAGTATGAATCAAGTATGTACTTTATGTTGTATATACACTATTACAATTCTTTTAAGTGAAGGTAATAATAGAAGATTTACTATTCACATTATTTACAGTGAATTGCAGACAATATAATTCATAAAGCTTACTTAGGACAACATGACAAACAAACAAAATTATTTAAAAAAATACTCCAGTCATCTCTAACTACAGACAGGTGACAAATTAAAGGAAAAAGGTAGTTCTGTTCATATTTCTGTCATGGTTTGCATTTAGATTCACTGTAAACCAATACAGAATTAATCTGACTAATTTCCTTTATCTTATGAGGACACATGTCAATCCTGATGGGCGTGGTCTCTTCCAGGATGACCCTGCCCCCATCCACACTGGCGTACTGAATGGTTTAATGATTATAAAAATGATCAAATCATATGCTACAGCCTTCACAGTCACCAGATCTCAACCCTGGTGAACTCTTATGGAAGATCATGGCTTGTGTGACCCAGCAGCTTACTAACACACTTCATGTTGGTTTTTTCTTTTAATTTTTCACTAACACTATGTCCACTATAACAGTAAAGCTAGTAAAGCTGTAATAGTAGCTTGCAAAAACAAGCAATATATTTAAAAATAATATAATCTATTACTACACAAATATAATAAAAAGCTATATACGGCTGCACAAATAATGAACAAAATGTATGAGAATGTGAAGAATGGAGCTTTTTCTCAACACAGGATCCAAATAAGCAGGATAAATTTCAGGTGTAAAAAAGAGTGCATTTCATTAGATGATTGTCCAGGATGATTTCCTTTTAATTAAAAAGGAAAATGATGTTTTAAGAATAAAAAAAATTGTGTTTTTTTTGTCAAAGTAATGAAATGATTTTTGGAAACCCCAGCAGAAATGCGTGCGCACCACCGTAAACTTGGTTCCCAAGCAAAGAGCGAGAAAAGGAAGAAAAATCTGTCTCACTTTTCCAATGCTTGATCATTGTGGGCTAATTTCAAGTCTCTTGTGTGGTTTTTGGGAATTCCGCTGAAACCTGGCAACCCCGTGCACCTCATGCTTGCACGACTTTTTTGTTTCGCCCTGCAGGAACCCAGTCATTGCAAAAAACTAATAGTACACTTACTATTCATATCTGTATTTGTATTTGTTTTTGATCACGTTATCTGTTCAGTGACATATTTTTATCCGGTTACATCCCAAATAAATTTAACAGGATACAGTATTAGGCTTAGATTAGATTCACGCAGCTGCTTCTATGGTTCAAGGAATCAACAACTGAAAGGTTCCAGGCCAGCTTACTGATTGATTGAAGTGAGGCCACTCACACAGAATTCTCATGAGCTGAGAAAAAATATACTTGGAAAAAAAACATATTGTATCATAAGAATATTTTTTGGATAGATGTATTTGTCTGTTGTTAATGGAATACACAAAATGAAACTGTAACTGACATTGGCATCAAGCAATAAACTATAACCAATAATCTTTAAAACTTATACTTTATGAACACTTCCTCTGTAGCATCCCTGGGAAGCATAAATAAACAAGAGCACACAAGGGCAAGAACACTTAAAAATAGCTGCATTTCCTAAATTAATTTAAGGCAATAGCCCTAAATCTTCATTGTCAGAGTGGCTTCAAGGACGAACTTAGTCGCAGTGCTCTCACCTCAAAAGTCACCCTTAAACAGTAATACAATGTCTATGTCTGCTGGAACTTCAGTTCCTAACACGGGCGTAGCATGGGGTGGCCAGGGGTTGCCAGTGCCACCCTAGCGTAAAGAATGGCCACCCCCTCACCTGTTGTTGTTACTATTATTGTCATTGCAGTTACCAGTGTAATATGATGTGAAAATGAATGACTTGGCAACACTTGTTGTCATAGGCCACATTGAATAATACAGCAAGGACTGTAAACGAGTGTACTAACATGCAGAAACACACAAGTTTAGCTAGCTAACACAGGAGCAAACTATTCCCTGGCATGATTTTATTATTTTTATGATTAAAAATATTCATTATTCATCATTAGAGGCATAACATTGGATTTCATCAGTTCGTTATTAGCTGTCTTTATCTAATGATAGTGCTTTCATAATGCTAACATTCTTTATAAGATGTAGCCTAATGTTATGCTAGCTAGGAATTTCTTGTAGCATGCGAGACGACAAATAAACCTTGCTTAGCTGTGTGCCTTTCATGTCTGATAGGCGGAGCCATATTATATTATTTTCTATGGATGGAGATTAGTATTTCGTACAATCCTAGAGTGACAACCCAATAATGTCATTGGGGCTGTTCAAGTTCTGGCTTGTTTAGGAATAGATGTCTAGTGTTTTTGGTACAATTTCTAGAGTATCCTTGAAATGATCAGAGTTATGAATATTGTCTTGCTTACCTGTTGTGAACCTCACTTCTCTGGACACAAGACGCAGCTCCACGATGGAGAATTGTGGCAGCTCCAGTTTGTCCACTCCCGTCACAGCATTGTCCCCTCCTTGCCAGAAGAACACGATGTCGTCTGTGGTGTATCCGTCTACATGGAATACAGGGAATGAGATGTTATAACAAGCTCAGTGTTATGGTATATAGCAGTATCAATGACTTTTCTTTATCATATGAAGTAAACAGTGAGCCATAGCGATAATCCCAATGAGGCTAACGATGAACCGCTTTGGCTTCGTTATATATTTATAGGCAATTATGGAATATAAGGATGAAGATACAGTAGTCTCTGGAATATTCTTATGTGATCCCTGTTTGGAGAAGTGATCTTACCTGATTTCTGACATTTTACATCAATCCATGTCAAACTGTGAAGTTGCACAATTTTATTACTCACCAATATGGAGGATAGGAATCCTGAACTAAATGATTAAATAAAATTTTGAATATTTTGTCAGGACATGGTGTTTTAACAGAGCCAAACCTAAAACAGTTCTACAGCAGTTTGTGCAGAACATTAAAACTTAAGAAACACCCCCAAACTGTGCAAAAGTCCCACAGGCCTCTTGATACTTCATTGAAGCATTTATGATGTGCTCTTGGAGATCCCAGAAACCATATATGTCTTGGCTCCAGGTTGGCAAGGCTATATTTCATATTTTAATTATGCCTCGCACCCTCTGAGTATTCCAGCGCTCTGTCAAGGGTCATATCATTTCCCTGCCTGGATTAGAATTCATCCCTTTTTAATCATTTTGCCTTAATGCCAAGGGTTGAGTGTCTACAGGCCAACTCGTTTTCCTGACCTGAGATCCTTCTTAAGCATCCTAGCATCAAATGAACTTCTTTTAGGGAATTACTACAATATGGGTGTCCAGAAAATCTGTCATTTGAAGCTGAGAAAACCAAGAGTGTGTTTTTTTTTTTTTTTACAGTATCATGTTTTAATTTTGTATTGGCTTTACATTAAAGTTGAAACAAAAAGTGTAGTTGTGGATGGAGGTCCATCATTTGTTCAATAGTGGTTCAGTACATTAACTCCTTCATCCTGAGCGACCACTTTATCCTGGTCAGGTTCACGGTGGATCCAGAACCTATCCCAGGAACGCAAATTGGGAGCACACACACACATTCACACATCATTCCCACCTAGGGCCAATTTAGTGTAGCCAGTCCAATAATTTCCTGATAACCTGGAAAATATATAGAACATGCTAAAAAATAATTGTTTAAGCCATCAGAACATGTAGCTGAGATAATTTGGAAACCTGCTCCTTCACTATAACCCATTTTATTACCTCTGTTTTTTTTGACAGTGGGAAGAAACTGGAGGACCCTGAAGAAACCGATGCAAATGTGGGGAGAACATAAAGAAAAACACTACACAGAGAGTAAGCCTAGCTCAGGATGGAACGGAGACCCTGGAGCTGTGAGCTACCCCCTGTGCTGCCATGAGGCTCAGTTTTTTAATTCAATAATTTGTGTTTTAAAAAGGCAGCAAGCACATTTATGCATCATTGCTGCATTGGTAATAGACAACAACTACAGGGGTGCTGGTCAATAGTGTAGCGCCCCTCATTGATAGACAGAGAAAGCACATTCAGTATTACTTCAGTATACCAGTGCTGTCACTTTGCCCCTGAGTGAAAAGCCTTTCCAAGCATTTATCACCACTGGCTATGTAGGCAACACTGCACTTATGTTGTGACTAGTGTAAATGAACGTAATGATCATACTTGCTGACACCGGGTCTCTCTGGACTGTGGTGTGCCATCAAATAGATGAGGCGGACGAGTTGCAACTTGCCATCTGCTATCTTTTTTAGGGAAGGAAACTGAAGCACTCAGAGAGGAGACTTAAAGCCCTCATTTGGGGATTTGGGAAGCCATTTTTATTGACATTAATTTGAAGGTACATTCCCACTGATTCTGGAAAATGACCCTGTTTAGGTGTCCTATTTCCAGACGGACTGATTCCAGTGTGAATCAAAAATGATTGCCTATACACACAGTCTGTATGCTCTTTACTTAAAGGTGCAAAAGTTATTTTTTAAATTCTTGCTACAAATAACTTGAAAAATATTTGGAATATGATCATAATAATTGTTTAAGCCATGGCATCAGAACATGTAACTGAGAAAATCCCATTTGAAATAAAACCTGTGGCCAGGCCTGACTGCTTGTCTGTGTTTACATGTCAGTCTTTTTATAGAAACACCTCCAATGCCCCTTTACGCTGCCCCATTTCAGCAAAACTTGGTGGAATCTGGTATGCTTCCAAAAACACATAATGACAGGAAAGGTAAAAATAGAATAAACACTTTTCCAACATGTTGAAAGGGACAATGCTGGATGCAGAAATTAGTGACTTTCCTTCTGGACATGGACGTAAATACAATCTTTAATTGTTCACTTGTTGGAATTGCAGCTTCTCATAACAAAGTAATTTTTTTTCATTTATGCTTTGGATGAAACACCTTCATAGAAATGTATGTAATGCTAGCAAAGTTAATCCCGTGCAGTTAATGACGCTATCTAGATAACACCGTTAGTGACGGTCATCTGAAAAACCCATGGGAGCTCATTACAAGGATAAACTGGATAGTGTTATAGTGTTATAATGCATCTGTAAAGCAGCTGGACAGATTGGGGGGGCAAATTTTCGTGTCAGGGTAAACCGGTCACACCATCTCACACCCGCAGGCCACTGTAGTTTCTGGGGCGTGGCTTTGTGTACATGGGCAAGAATGGAAGGCTGATTAAAAAAAAAAATCTTCCAGTGTTGTTGTACTTCACCTACTTAACCAATATAGCTACCATATTGACTAATCTTGACTAATGCACCTTTAATTACCCCTGTGAACTATATGTGAGTTTAGGGAGTAAAACAAAAAATCTCTCCAACCTCACTTTCTGCACTTTTGCACCTCCAATAGTCTGTTTTTTTAATGACTGATGATTGCTTGGCAGACTTTTGTACACGCTGAACTGCTGTCGAGGCTAAATGCTGTCACAGCTATTTCTTTTGGTATCACACAGAAATCTGTGCAACAGTACAGATATCTTATAATCTCCATTTTTTTTAATTTTTAAGATCACTTGCAGTATTCCATAGATGTAGCAAGCATGGATGCCAAAAAGGATGCCTATTTTGAAGGGATCTGTCATCGACATATGGCTGAGAATGGAGTGAAAATGAGGAGGTGCCAGTACATGCTGAAGATATATTCAATATGAGGCAACAGCATGTATCTGTGTATTTGTGTCCACTTACAGCTCTCAATCTCCAGGGTACAGTTCTGTTCGTCCAGGGGGTATCTCCTCAGGTCCATCATGCATGCAGCCGTTGTGGTTATTCTGGGTGAAAAAAAAGCAGGAGCACAAGGAGGAGGAGTGGGAGTGAGGGAGGGAGGGGCAGGAAGAGAGACAGAGAGAGAGAGAGAGAGAGAGAGAGAGAAAAAGAGAGAAAGAGACCGTTACCTTGGTAACCTTTAGGAAATCGTAGCTTAGCCTTGACTGTGCCATTTGAATCTCTGAGTGATGTTTGGCAGCCAAGAGAAAGAAAAAGGGAGGAGGGGAAGGAGGGGGATGCAGTCCTTGGTTGACGAGTGCTGTATGGAGTCTGATGGGAAAGCGAGAGAAAATGATCGCGAGAACGACAGAAGGAGAGAGAGAGAGAGAGAGAGAGCGAACGGATGCTGTTCACTGCAAACCTGGCTTGTTTAGCAGCATGTTGTCTCTGCAGTAACATCTTGTGCTGTTTAGTGCTTTCCTTTAAGGACATTTTGTAATCATCAGTTCTTCTACTGCGCTCTTTACATATCATACATTCTCTGTTACACAGGAATAGCTTTATGAGTATGCAATATCACCATATAGGTTGGATATACTATAAAATTATTTGTACTAAATACTTTTTAAAGACACGACCTCTGTGATAGGGCTGTAATAACCGGCCTTATTGCATGCACTTTCGTACAAACCCTCATTAAAGGAGAACACAACCACAGTAAATAGGAATTACACCAAAGCTACTGTAAAGACAGTAAAATGGTATTTTTTTTAACACTGAACATTTTGTCACAAAGGACACACTCCTGCCATGTTTTACGTCACTCATGCACACAAGAGAGCAGCTGGAGGAAGTGCAGCGGCCCGGGCGGAGCAGCGGCGTCACGCTTTGCTAATGAGCTGCGTGGGAGTCGATGGCGCTTCACAGAGATATTTACTGCCGCGGCGCATTTTCCTAATTACATTGGCGATGTTAAATCATGGCAGCTCCTGCTGTTTTCGAGGGGAGGAAAAAAGTAATTCAGTTTCAACTCATCGCTTTGCTTTGTCACACGCGTAAATATGTTCTCAGGGAACTTTTTGGATAGGTACAGTGAGATTGTATGTGTGAGGAGGAGCATATAACTGTGAATAATCAAACATAGCACTGTCACAACCACAATCCAGTCTCTGCTACCAAGACAGAAAAGATAAATGAACCGCCAGCATTATCTTTAGCTTAACACTGAGCTAGTAAATGCAGAAATGCATTAGTCTGGGTGAATCTGGATATAAATGAACCCTAGTCCCGGCCTAAAAGGTTCCCATTGATTGTAATTTAGTTGAGCGCTGGGTTAATCTGTGTCTGGATGGGCTGAAATGTCCTAGCGCTAATCTAATAAGAGGCTAAACAAATAAGTGTCCTAGGAGTCTTGTTGATCAAAGATAATCAAGGCAGCATATCTATGGAAAAAATACCTTTAAACTCTTGTTTTTGGTTCCTTTCTGTTCTAAATGTATCTGCTAATCTTCTGAAAATGGATTGGATTGGAACAACGAGGTTGTGCGATTCTGTTTTGTCTTAGTTAACTTGTTTCATCTAAAGAATCCAAACTTAATCTGTTTGTTTGTAGGTTTGACTTTAGCTAAGGGCCAAAGATCAGAAGTGGGTCTGCAGCTCCTCGGAGGGAAATCTGAGAGACGTAGAATGCTTGTGGCTCTGGGCCTCGTGTTTGGCTTGCGTTGTCTGAGACGGCTGAACGGCCCTCGAGCCATTTTGGGTCAGTCCCTGAGTGGTGCTCCAGTAAAGAGCTGGTGTTATATCAGCGATGAGAAAATCTGGGACGTTCTGGAGACACGAGGTTCTGGAGACAAGTCAATTTTCACATCACTCAAATCAACTTTTAAATATGCTTCCCTTTGCAAATTTGTTTTGATTGAAAGTATGATGTGCATTACTGTACCTCTAAAGGTTTCTACCTTGTACCATCTCTGGAGATATTTCCTCGCCTGATCATTAGCAGTTCTCTCAAACTGCAAGTGACAATGCCTGTAGTTAAAAGTGGTATATAAATAAAATAAAATTTGGAAAACTACATTGAAAGTCTTCCCCACATCCATGTTTAGCTCGCTTCACAACTGCTCTTAGACACCTTGAGATTAATCTGGAAGCTTGGCAGCAGCCGACTGGTAAACCCGTCCTCAGCCTGCTCCGTCAGGAGACATATTAAGTCAGCATTTAACACTCCATTAATTCCTCCACTTGCTCCGAGATATCATCATGTTTGTCCATTAATATTGCAGCTGGAGACCCCAGTCTCATCAGCCTCTCCATCTCTGTCTCCCCAGTCTGGACGTTCGGTGTCGTCTCAGATCCTGATGCTGAAATGGTGGGAACCATGATGTGTCTTCAAAATCCTCTGCCACATTCAGCTTGTTTAGAGTCTGCAAATTTCTAGAGACGTGTGTCTGGTACTTGTTAATACTGACGCTGATACCAAAATGAGCAGCTTGCTTAGTATTAAGCAATCAGGGATGTCAAGGAACATTTTACTTTGTTTCTGCTGATTGCTGTTGTGTGCTCCTCATACTGAGAACGGTATCTTTAATAGAGAGTGTACAGAGCAGTATCAGTGAGCGTGGGCATTAAAAATGACATGAATTGCATCTTGACTCATGAACAAAGTGTAGATGCTGGTGAAAGGATGCTCAGTGTGTTATATCATGTCATATCAGCTGTTGCAAAGTTCTCAGTTTGGTTTTCTGTTTTTTTTTTTTCTTTTCATAAATCCTGACAAACACTTAATCTGGTTATTTGTATTTCTATTATTTTGCACGGGAAATCTCGTGTGGTCTGTCAGCTTTAGTGAAAACATATTTAAGAACGTGTAGCTATGTTTAGTCCTTACAGACAACAAGGATGACTGTGACAAGTGCAAATACCATACTTGCCGATTGTGGATTTAAATTAGGTAATGGAGCATAGGCGTAACGTAGTAACGTAGCCATTACAGTAGCTTCTGTGCATTTATCTGTGAGCGTACTATAATTAACATTTCCAGTTGCATTTGTTTTTAGCTCTGAAACATTTCTAAATGTGACTGCTCCGTGTAACCAAGGAACAAACAACATTAGTAAAAGCCCATAATTTTTTTTTTATATAACTCTGGCATGAGCAGCCTGTTTTCTCTTCCTTTCTGCTTTCATATGTTCCTTTTTCCTCTTAAATCCTGCTATGAATTCTTTAAAATACAAACAAAGGAGCACTTCCACCATTTAAGACATACAGTCTATAAATATTCCGCATCTGATACAGTGATCAGTGTTCTCGGAAATCATCATATATTTGGAAATTCCACCAATGGGGCACTAATTGAAAATGCACATTTATAAGCTGTGCCCAGAATATCTCATAAAATCTCCTTACAAATTCCAGCATGGCATTACGTATTAATAGACACTTCTATTTGCATTTAATAAATAATACACCGTCTCCATAATGCATCAGGAATGCTGGTCCTGTCGCTAGGGCAAACAGTGTTTTCGCTCCCATCCATCCCCTAACGCACGCTTGTATTTTCATCCATTTACTGAGACCTTGGTGAGAGAAAAAAATCATAGCCTCATTCCTCCTCCTTCATGAAAGCACCTGTGCCAGAGTCTCACGGAAAGAGGAAATAGTTTGTCATCTTTCATTATTGATAGCTCGATTGAGTGGGATGCTTACAGTGTCCTAGCTCGGCTGAGATCGAGGCGGCTCCGCGTTAATGCATGGCCGAATGCACTCTAAGCACCCTGTTCTGGATTTTTTTCACCTCTCTATCTTTTTTGTCTGTGGAGGAACAACACTGGATCCAGCTAATATTTGGGCTTCAGTAGTGGTGCTGGTGTGAGGTACATTTTCATCGAAATGTTTCGGAAATATTAAGCTGGCAAAAGCAAATCTGACTTAATGTGTGATTCCTTCAGCTACTGTCATGGCGAAATATTCTGAAGAGAGCGATAAGATAATATAATCAAGATTGCAAGAAAAGTCATGGAGCGACTAACAGTGAAATACTACAGCTATCTAATGGTGATAATCGGGGCGGTAGGTAACGAGCTACATGTACTATTGTTATAGTATGTGAACAATATGGCAAAGGCGTTTTAAAAATACAATATTCTACTTCACTATATTTATTTTTGATCACCATTACAGAGTAAAAAAATGCATTTAACTCCAGAAGACTGTAAGCCAATTAAAAGACAGGGTGTGCAAATTTTAAATCAAAATAAAGCAGAAAGTCTACACTTCAGACACCAAATGTTTATTCAGCAGCAGCAGTGTCTGAGACAGTGAAGACAGATGAGCATCGCTGACCCAGATCTTTTGACATTTCACAGTTTGAAAGCTCTGTATTATAATTTTCAGCAGCGATGACATGTTGTATATCGAAGTTCTCCTACAGCTTATAGGTAATGCTCAGGATAATGTGTAAGGGGCGTCTTAGCTAGATAGAACATTTATGAATTAACATGAGCTAGCTAGCTAGATATCAAACCTAGCAAGCTACTGGAAAACCCAAGAGCATTTGGTTAAGTTATCTAGCCAGCTAACGTTACCTTTCTGTTAATAATGGAGGCGCTGTTCACTTCAGCATAGATCACTTGGATAGTTAACATCATTGTTCAAAACTGTGTTCGTCAGATGTAGAGCATTTTCAGATTAGTTGTGTCAAACATAAAAAAAAAAGTAAGTAATTACTAATTACTTAGTAATTACTAAAGTAATTACTAATTACTTAAGAATTTTTTCATCAGATGACTTATTTACTCTTAGTGCTGATGCGATGCTTTTTTTAAGTCCTGTGATGTCTCTGGTTTATGACATCAAAACTCAAAAGGACAGTCTAAGCATACGATCACTCTCTCCTTCTCCACCTAATGCCATTATCACCTTCTTTTCAACAAGTCCTGGCTGTGCTGTGAACTGCTCACAGATCCCAAATAACTCAGCCCAAAATGGAAAGCTTTCCACAGACATGGCAACCTGTCACTCGTAACTGTGAACTGTGAAATGTACTGGGGTGCCAGAAAGGAACCTTCAGCTTGTGCTCGTGACCAGAAGTTTCTGAAGCCTATAAAAAGGATCTGAAGCCATAAAAGTTCTACAAGCTGTCTGTAAAAAAAAAAAAAAAAAAAGCTGTACATTTACAGAATTTTTTTTACAGCAGCATGTTTTTTGTTTTATTATTTTTACAGGATTGTACTGGAAACCACTGAGTGATTAGAGCAGTGCATTGGTTTGCAATGAAATATGAGAAAAAAACAATGCATGCATAATGATATCTAACATTTTAGGCTGGAGTGAGAAATAAATATTCTCTAAAAAAAAATAGTGGATTGTTTTTGTGCCTTTTATTTTAGGCGAACAAAAAAAAAAACTTGATATATACCTGATGTAAGTTTATATGCTAGTAAAAACCTCGGGTTAGTAAAGCACTACCACTACTACACTGCCATGGTTGGATCCTTGATCAAGACCCTTAACCTTTAACTGCTCAGTTGCACCCTGTTTTGATTGTAAGTCACTTTAGACAGAAACATCACCTAAATGAGCAAATGAAGTGGATTATATTTTAAATTTGCAGTAAATTACATACAGAGTTATGCTGTAAAAAGTATCATAATTACCTGTATATATGTTACACTACTTTACTGGCAACAGTGATTAAATCTCAAATGCAGATTTGTGAAATATGTTCGTTATCTCGCTACCTTAAATTCTTATAAACTACAGTATGTAATTTTTCTGCAGGATACAATACGATACGTATTGGACATGATTTTTACAATATTTCTGAATCTAAGAAGCATATTACAGACTTCAGTTTTTAAATATGTTTAAAGAAAAAAAGAAAGAATGAATGAAAGAAGGTTCACATGGTATAAATGATAGTGAAATGCTCGGTATAAATGATTAATGATTTCAAATGATGTGAAATTTACCTCAGTCCGTAGAGCACCGTGCCATCAGGGTGGAGCCGGATCATGCGGTTCTTGACGGTCACCCCGTGCAGGAAGGACTTCTTGTCGTTCAGGAAATAGGTGTCAGGTAGCCATAGCTGATCAGCCACGCGGTTGTCGAGGGTCAGATTGAGTGCCATCTCTGCGTACGCCAGCCGCTTGTCCCGCCAGCTCTGCTGGAAATACATCGTGATGGTGTAGTCCTGGGGAGAGAGCACAGGAAGAACAAATGTCCCATGTTAAAACACTTCGCATCATGGATCCAGGCTACAAAAGAGTACAGCAGAGTTTTGAAAAATCTGTTCATCTTCTATCTGAGGCATATAATCCTAAATAAAATCATGTGCACAAAGCAAACATCTTAAAAGGCTAAGGCCAACATTTCATTTCATATCAATCAAAACAAGCCACTGCAATGTTTTATTTGACACTGACTACTTCTGATGCAATAGGTTATAATCACAAACTTGTTTCTAATTTGCCTTTAATGAAAACAGCAATGTTTAATTTTCAATCCCCTATAACTCATGATCAAGCATTTGCTTCAGTAAGCATGTATGTTTCTGAATTCAACTTAATATCACCAAAACAGAGATGCGTAATGACTTTTAATTTATCTGCTTCTACACTGGCTCGTGTATTTGTTCCATTTGAATGCAAATGTAATTTTAATCCGTTTAATAAAGTTTACAAGACTCCACTTGGGAGTGTGGCGATGTCCCACTGAGACTTTGGTTAATAAGTTAAATGATCAATTAAACAAGAACTTGAGGATCTCATTATTTCATATCAACACTAATTAAGACAATACTTTGAATGAATTTGAGGAAAATGAGGAAGAGAAGGGAATCTGGGAGTACCACTGGAGCCTACTAGGCATTCAGGAAGTGGTATGGGATCGTATTTCTTCTTCTTTCTTGGTTATCTTAGGATCCGAAAAACACTGGTTTTAGATCAGTGTCCCTACTCTGAAAGGATGTTTGGATACAGAGACATAATAAAAACAGAACATTTCATTTTTAACTGAATCAAACCCACTGTAACTTAATTGCGTCCAAAATCTGCTTGTGTGGGATGCATGGTGGCACAGCAGGTAGCGTTTGTGCCTCAGAGCTCCAGAGTCCAGGATTCTGTCCAGGATTCAGTCTGGATCTCATGTTACTGTCTGTGCAGAGTTTTACAGGTTCTCCCCATGTCTATATGGGTTTCTTCCAGCTACTTCCACCTCCCAAAAACATGCCGGTAGCTTCTCTTAATTGTCTCCATGTGTGAATATGTGTGTGTGTGTGTGTGTGTGATGCCCATCCCTGCCTTGTGCCCAGTGTTCCATTGTGACCCTGACCAGAATAAAGAAGATGAATAAATGAATCTACTCATGTACTAATTAGCTGTGTTTTATCTACAAGTTAAAGGACACCATCCATGCAGATGTACTAATAGCGTAACACACCGCTAAATAGACACAGACACTGACTTGAAAACCTGAATTAACATATTTTATAAAACAGCATAAGCATGCTGAAAATGTGGGGCTTGGCTAATGAAACAAGTCTAGGCTAAGTCATGTAATAAGTCATGCTTCACTGTATAAAAAGTAGCGATATAAACAAATACGAATATATTATTTGGACTGAACGGATAATGTGTTCTAAATGAATATAAACACAGATATGAACAGGAGGTGAAAGTTTCACATGGTGTCTTGTTCAGGCTAGAGGTGTGCATCAGGACTGGAATCCCACTGGACGAAAAGTCGTGCAAGTGTGAGATTCTTACTTTCATACTCGCTGATGGTGCAAGACAAAGACAGCGCTCATTTACGAATCGGAGGCACATGATGCTCTTTTACTTGTCTATCATCGGTGCTTTGCTCTAAACACTGCACTCCAAAATAAAACCACATTTCTACCATATTTCAATGGCCTGAAATTCACAAACAAAATATCCATAGAGCCCATGTACTGTCTACAGGGCAGCAGCATATCTCTGCTGGAGTCTCGTTCATTGTGTGTGTTTTTAGTCATTCATAAATGATCATTCTTCATCGTTATTAAAAGAAAATCTTCCTGGAAAATCTTACAGGACTCCATTTTGACTCGCAGCACCACTGTGTCCCAGCTTCATAGTAGATTCTGACAGTGTGATTTACTGTAAATTAGTAAATCTGATAAAATATTATTAAGTGATTATCGTTGTCAACTATGATCAACAGTTTATCTTATTTGGGAAAGATATTGCTGTTTTCTGAAAGATAGCTCCCTAGCTTACTCAGTCACGTTAGATAGAAAGCTTTCCAGAAAGTTCCACGCGGCGTCAGGTTCAGAGTGATGATGAACTCGAGTGATGTAGCTGAGGTTGAGGAACGGTAGAAGTTCAGGAGCTGAATAATCTGCAAATTACTATTCATGGTTAGAATTTGTGACTGATTATTCACACCTTCTAATTCCAGTAGCCATGGGTTTGAAGCCAATGGCACAGTGGTGAGTTCACACCTTTGGGTTACACCTGTGGTGGGTTACACCTCTAATAATAACACACTGGGATTCTATACTAATGCTCCTAGTGCTCAGAGAGAGAGGAGTCTCGCTTAGCATTCAGTACAGGTATCACGGCAATGGATTGGTCTGATATGATCCGGTCTGAACATCCTGCCACAACAACAGTGCTAAGCAGATAAAAGGAGCCCCAGAGTGACAAGATGGCTATTTATACACAACAGCTAATGGGAGCCAAATGATGTGCTTTGTGTAATGCTAACAAACTGCGAGCTGGAAATATTGGCATATTAAGACAAAGCATTCGTTTAACTTTCATACATGTTTTTCTGCGAAATAGAACATATGCGGTTTATTTTAATTAATAGGTTCTAAAAATTCAACAGTTTTATTATTGGTATATCAGGAGAATGCCTATTGCTTTTTATGTATGAGGATATTATTATAACACACAACTGCTAGGCCTGTAACTCAGGCTTCCACATGAAACGATATGACATGATTTCAATTCATAAGGCAACGATTTGATACCTGACGAGAGCACTGAATCTGGTACGGTGCGATATGATTTAATTTAAAAGCCTTCGATCGATATACAGTATGAGCAACTTTGTTCAGAATCTGGAGCAATCCTACCGTTAATGAAGATGATGTAGATAAGGGTTATGTTATAACAAACAGATGATTTACAGTTTATCTAAAGAAGTTTTACCCAGAAGTTGTTTGATTTACGGTTGTTGAATCGATTCATTTCAATCGTTGCCAAAGCATGAGATTGTTCCAGCCCTAATAAATACTGTTCTGTTTATTCATTTGAAAATGTTCAGACAGTTTTTACAAATTTTAAAATATTTTTGTAATGTTTTCTGAAATCATATAGTAGGATGTGATCTTCAACTAAAATGGTTCAAAATGGTTGGCCTATTACTTATTTTCCAGGCAAAAGGCATTTTCTGTAATGCATTGGTGCATTATGCAGTAAAATTATATATTTAATAAATATACAGTATGCAGTAATATGCAATAAATCTACTCGAAACAGCAGCACATTGCTCGTCAGGTTCATGGTTAAAAAGGAGATAAATTTGTGAAATCTAAAGCAGGGGTCATGATTGGCTCACGTCTCTTCCATTAACTGTGTTTTTTCAGCTACACTGTGAGTGTGGCCCATTAGCAAAATAAAAAAAAAAAGCATCTAACTGTCTTAAAGCACAAATGAAGCAGAATGTACAGTACATCATGTTTCATAAGTGGACGGGATGGCAGATTGGAGTGGTCACTCAGCTGGATCTTAAATGACCTACATTCCTGACGAGGGGGGAATTCCACTTTTCTGTTAAAAAAAAAAAACAGCATTTATTTGTTGCATGGAATAAGGGATGAAATATTAACACTCAGGTAGCTTTTTATTCTGCATGCTACTTTGGGAAATTTTGAGGTTATTCCTTGCAAGAACACTTTATGGCCAAGAGCTTTTGTAGTCCCAGCAACAATAAATGCACCTTGGAGAAATTATATGCTTATATTCAAATTTTCTTTCAAAAAAAAGCATCATTAAAACTTTAAAACAAGTCTTCTGAGTCTGACTGGAGAGTAAAAACAGAGCGAGTAAACATGTCACAGAGGATCCAGCTGTACTTCATGAAAAAGTAGATGAAAACAGTTCCTGGTGCAATAAATGCCTTAACCTTGTAGTTGCAAAGTCAGGTAATACATCAAACCTGAGGAAACGTTTGATTAATTACAGGATTAATCTCCGTCAAGAAAATTGCAGAGTTTTCGATTGCACGAAGACTGGCGGAGATTAAAAAAATTAGAAAAAGGAAGGAGGGGAAGAAAAATTTGCAGGTTCGGTAACAGTTTTACAAATCAGCTTTTTGATTTTTTGCAAGAAAAAGTTAGCGAATATTGTGTTTGTCAGTGTGCAAACGTTTGGATGCATCAGCTAGCACATGAACTAGCATTTATTAGCTATCTAGTTGGTTGGCATTCAGCCACCGTTTCGAGCTGTATTCATATATATTCATTTATTTTCATAAATGTCATAAAACTACGATGTTATGACTTGATGTTGTAGGTGGGAGTTGTGACAGTTCTAGGGCTGGTTCTTCTCGAGCTTATTGAGCACCTTTCACTACAGCAGAGAAGGATGTCAGCTGAGAGGACGGACGAATGTCGTCGAATCATAGAGCATAAGATTACAGCCATTTTTAACTGCTGATACTTTAGTCTAACACCTAAACACACAGCTAGTTATATGATACATAAGCAGGCTATATGATCAGCAGGGGTTATAATAACATGTGCTTTGTTTATCTTAAGATAAGATTATGACTTTTATTGTAATTGCACAGGCAACAAAATAGAGTTCATGCTAACATGGTGTTACAACACAATACCACATATAATACAAAATAATACTGTATATAATATGAAAGAAAGTATGCAAGTGTGTAAATACAGTCTTAGATAATAATTAGAGCGTTTGAAATAAAAGGATTTTTTTTGTATCTGTATCAAATTCAAGGTATGAGATGAATATTATTTTTTCTCAGATGATACTCAGCCCTTTTCATTATATTCTGAAAAATCTGAAGTTGTAAAAATGCCAGTTATATTTGCTAATGCTGTAAAGGGCTGAATAGTCTGCTCCGTTTCTCTCTCTCTCTCTCTCTCTCTCTCTCTCTCTCTCTTGCTCTCGCACCCTTGTGTTGCTCTGATTTACTGCGGCCCTTTTTTTCAACACTTCTCAAATATACACGGAAGCAAAAAATATCACAGAACATCAGATGGAACTTCATCAAAACATCCGAGTATGAAAAAATATGCAGCAGTAACTCCATTATAAATAAATTAAAAGGCACACTCACTCTTGTAAAAAGAGAAGGAATAGTAGGAAGAAAACAACTTTATACTTGAGTGTCTGCTTCCAACAAATTAAAATAAAATCTGCTGCCAGAGACCGAGTGAAAAAGCCTCTAGTGGCCCTAAATGGAAGGGCTTCAGGGGGAAAACAAAGCAGGATATCATGCCTTCTCCTTGATTCTGAATCTCTCTCATTCCTGTTTTATCTGCTCTCATTCTTTTATTTCCTGTTGTCTTGCTCAGTCTTTTTTTTTATAACCAAATCTCTCTCTCGCTCTCTCTCATCATGAGTAAGGACATAGTGATAGTATAATGTTATCAGTCAGATATTCGGACATTCCTCATACCGCTTCGCATGATCAGGACGTAAAGCTGCACACAGCTGTTACATAACGTTTTGAACTGACATCAGTTTTATCTAGTGGCATGTCTTCTCAAAACATTCATACTTATCACACAGACGGCGCCGATCATTACACACTTGGTTTGAATACTCGAGTCTGCGCTCAGGGCTGATTTTGGGCTCGTTCATAATCGCAGATTTGTGTTCACATAAAAGAATTCCTTCCGAACTGTGGATCGACTGTGCAGTTCCATGCATTATGTTTGTGCATGGAGGTTTACACTATCGATGGTAGGCACTAGGTTAATCTATTTTCATTTTCAAATTACTTTCCTGTGGTACCAACACTCAAACCGTGAAGGAAAATGCTTTCTGGATACATGGGCTGCCATCATGCAGGAATACCTGCAAATGAAATGCAGATCTCATACAAGAAGATTTTTAGACATACAGGACTGCACATGAGACCTGTTCTTTTTTATGATGCTGTCAGTGCAAATTCTCATAACACAAAAGTGCTCCATTCCTGTGAAAGTCTGGTTTTTATACATCAATAACCATAATAATTCATAAGGTCTCTACTGCACTCCAATTTTCACAAGATGGCGACTCCCACTCCCATTTCAACCAAAAAAAATCTTTGCACAATAGGAGTAAATGGCACCACTTATATATACAGTTATTGTTCCACACAAGATGATGACCACACCACAGTTAGCTTGAAGCAAACCCCAGACTGCCATTTTCAACAGGACTAGGGATTGGTTCTCTGGACTGCTCCCAGGTTCGAAAACAGTGTTTAACTTCATCAAACGCACCAAATCCGGGGCTCAAACAGCTCAGAGTCTGGAAAGGAACATGATGTCATTCATTTACAACAATGTCGCACGCTTGAGTTGACTTCAATGTGGTTTTCAGAGACCATGCAGACACGGAGATATAGTAAGTTAAATTTCATATCAACTGTTTGTTTTGATTGATTGTCAAACTGAATGCCATTTATTAGTATATCTCCCAATTTTTGCTGTATAAACAAACAGAAAACAAATCATAATCATAATTTTCTAAATCTGTTTTTTGGGGGTTCAGTGTGTTGATATAGTACAGTATGTTTAAATGAAAAAAGATACGAGACACTGGTAAAAATGGCCAATCCTGCTTTAAGCGGCTGATTGTCATTTGCTTAGAGTAGTAAAGCACAACTTCTTCTCCACTTTTTAGTTTCCTGTCTCTTTAAATATACTGCATTAAAGAATGTTGGTGGGTTTCAGTGGGATTTATTTGAATATTTTATTTCATCAGCAACTCTGCAATGTTGCAATGGAGGCGAATTCATACACCTGCAGTACAATTCAGCAGTTTTCTGTGTGCTCTGAATACGACAATGTACTCATGTTTGCTTTTGAGGATTCGTGATTCAATAATGACAATTGATTATAAAATTGTTATGCGTATTACGCGTATAGTTTTTTACATAATGTGATGGGAATGGTCAATATTGTGCAATATTGTGTACGGGTTGGTTGATTTCATCCTGGGAATACTTTTGACTATTCTAATGATCTTAATTCATCATCTTTTCTCAGGCAAAACTGCACAGTGAGAAACGTCATCTTCATAACACCTTTGAATCGAAAATGGTCTCGTCAGGATTTACTGAAAGTTTAGAAAAGAAGTGTAAGGAACTGCTTAAGCTGAGTTGAGCTTTTGTATTCTGAGCTCAGCCTCATCCTCACACATCTGTTAGACGGGAGTTTATTTTAGTCGTGTGAAGACTGCTGTCTCAAAGAGTCTCGACTGCAATCTGATGACTGGGACAGGAGGCATGCCAGAACTTTCTCTGATGATGAGGCCACAGCTCGCCTCAGGGGCTTGTGGGGAACTGAAGGTCCCCAGTGGGATAGTATCTCCAACTCTTTGCCTGATGACAGGCCGCGTAAAGTGCTCCTATCCGAAAAAGGCTGAGCATGCATTTAGAAACGATCACAGCAAAACGCTGACCTGAAAGCAATTCCCCATCGTACAGGCTGGTCTTAGTTTCAACAGATTCAGAAGAAAAGCTGATCCAGAGACTGTGGTCCTCCTCAGAGGCGTTTTATGAATGCAGACGCTGGTCGCTCAGGCTGAGTCTCTCATAAAATCTAAAAGATCCCTGACTTGGCATAGGGGAAATGATGAATGCAATAACTCAGCATGGGGTCTACATGGTAGAAGTCTAGGGAGTGTTGTCAGCATAAATGTAGAGTGCTGCTCTTAAAATCCTCTCTTAAAGGCTCCTGGGTGATGCTTAACATAAGGTGGTTAACTTGAGCAAAAAAGGTCTATGAGCCCTACATAACTGGTCATGACCTCTGTTCTGCATAATTACAAATGCACATTATGGGTACATAAAGAGCAGAGGAAACAGAAATGTACTTTTTAATGATCCTTGGTGGCTCTTAGCAAATGGTGAATCATAGTATTTGAAGGAGTTGGTCATTTGCATGGTGAGAGAAATATGCCATCCTATTCACGTTAGTACCCTTACCACAGTACTCTATGGCGTTCCGGTTTGTGTGTGTTTCTGGTTCTTTCACTACACTCCCAATGGTGGCATTTTACACTCGGTGTCTGCGAGAGCTCTAGCCGATCAACATCAATGACTTTCTTCAGATACTATTGTAAGAATACTTGCAAAGCCCTATCTAGCAAGCTGGAGAAAGGCTTTAAACTGCACGCTTGTGATACATACACAACAGCGATGGCTAAAAAGAAAACCCTATTTTATATAAATATAAGAATGGTAGTTAGAGAAACCTGAAGGACAAGTTGCTCTTTCACTATGCTGATGATTCTAAACAATTCCCGTCAGAAGCTGAAGATTTGCCGCACTATTTCAAAATGGAAGTGTGTCATAATACTGAATGTAAATAGTCTTCCAGAGTAAGATGCACTATAATATAACTTACCATGTTGACTTCTGAGATGGAGTCAATGCTGGCGATATTTATGCTCATTCCCACAATGACTGGGGGACCTGAAAGAAAAAAAAAACATCAGAGTCAGGTTAGTTGTTGAGCTGCAAGTAAACCAAGTAATGCAGTTCTCTTTCAGTACAGGATGCTTTCTGTGCCAGCGGTCAGCTATAATGACACTGACACAAGGTCAGGAAGCATTTACAGTAAACCTGCTCCCACCAAATGATGGCAATTCTTTCAGGTGCACATTACTTGCTCACAGAGAACAGAAAGATTCCAGAAAGCCATTCTGGGAACTGCTCGTTCTGATCAATACTGCTTTTTCCAAACTGATCAGTGCCAGTGCAAGGAGAAACGTATGCTTTTGCCCATTCCGAACCATTATCTGTAATATATTCAGCTTTGATTTAGATTAGATTAGTTTAGATTTAGATTGCAATAATAATATAACCTTTATTCATTTGTTTGCTGATCAGGCGTTTTGCAGTTTCATAATACCATCCTACAGCCGTCACAGAGTCTGTATGTAAATTAGGCTTGTGCGATATTGATTTGTCCCTGTTTGTGATTTACCGCTTTAAAAAAATCATGATTAATGATTTAATCATCTAGAACCAGTAGCCTAAAAAAGACAGGAAAATGAGCATTTCCACCATTTCAGGTTTAAGGAGAGTAGGAGAGGCGTAATAATATTACCAGCTGTGCAGTCAGGAACTGCTTACCAGGCAGAGACAATCATGAAAAAGCCTCAGCTGGATGGTGGATGTTTAGGTGATTCTGCAGTAATGCGCAGTAAATAGTTTAAAAAAAAAAAACATAATAAAAACATTTTCAATATAATCTCTTTATAAATCAGTTCTGTAATGTCCACATGGCTGACATTGTTTTCATTGTCGATGTGCTTTTTCTTTTCTTTCAACCATTTAGCTAGGTCAAACATTGATAGATTTTATTTCAGTTAACAAACTCAAAACATTCTCCATTTATCGTGACAGAAAGCAAGAGCGCGCCGCGAGTCCAGTCGAGAGCATGTGAGATGGGGGAAGGGGGCGGGGCTTCCAGGTGGGGTGAGTTAATCGGAGAGTTCAAAACATCTGCGCAAATCATTCCAGATCTTTTGGTCTTTTGGTGTTTTTTTTTTTTTTTTATGATAGTGATAGCATACTCTGATGTTAAATTGCGGAGCTCCTATGCAAAATGTGTAAAGGTTGGCAGGTCTGGAAATATAATATAATCAGAGTAAATATCATTGGACATCATGATTGTGGCAGTGTAATATCGTGCATTAAAATAAACTGTTATATGGCATAAGCCTAATGTAAATGCAGATTCTATTTGGGGTTGTCTCTGTGTGAACCTCGAGAATGAAGTGGAAACTAAGTGTTAAATGATCTTGGAAGCGGTAGCTCTCGTCTGCTGTGTTCTTGCTCCATATGGTTTTCAGAGCTGTGCTTCATTACAAGTCACTTTGTTTTCCGATAGTGATCGGCCTTGTCCCTGGCGGCCTCCTGAGTGAAAAAGCTTTTTATACAGGAGTGGAGAATCAGAGTTCCTGATTATCAATTGTGCAAAGCTCTGAATATCAGCAGCTGACAGTGAAGGACTGAAGAAAAAACATTTAAACATCGTTCCATGGCCAGGAGTATTCCCTGAGTATTAGAGCTTATACTGCATCGATTCAGGGGAATACAAACTTCATCACACATGTTCTGTGGTCTTCACTGAGGAAAATCTCCAGAACCTTTAGATGAGGTTATGGACGAGGTAGGGATATCATAATTACGAATCAACACAGACGTCTGAGTTAATATACAGAAATACACTACTGAAGTGGTATTCTGATAAGGTGATACATCACACACCAGTCATACTAATATCCAGTAAAAGCAGGCTTAAGATATAGTTAAAAATATACTTCCTTTAAGTAATAATCGATATGACTAATTCATTAAATTTGCCAGACTGGTGAGGAGACAGACTGCTTCACGTCACTGAAGAGCATTAACACACATTAAAATCAGTAGATTTAATCACACAGGACTTTTGTTCTCATAAAAAGCTTCAGTTCCTGGGAATGGTGGAGTGGGAAAACTGCCAGCTATAAACAACACATCTCAGTAAAAGCACCTTACGCAACGGGTCACTGAAATGATTTCTCTTATGAGCTCGTGAGAGATATATATATATATAGTTGGATATTTGAGATAAAAAAATATATATATATCATTTTAGATTGTATGATGAGTGTATACAACACCTGAGTGCCAGGTATATTGTTTTTAGTAATGTTTGGGAAGAAATCTGATGCCTCACCATAAACATGTGAAAATGAACACATACACTTCAGGTATCATCGCACACTGGCTCTGTAAAAACATTCAAAGATCTTTTCACCTTATAAACAGGTGGCGATAATTTAGGCAGTTGTAAGTTTTGTCTCAACTTTGTGCCTTCATTTGTGCTAGAGTGATGTGGTCACTCTAAAAATTCACTACACAGGAGCCTATAGCATAAGTCAAGTGTGATAGCAGTGTGACTTCATTTTATTCGATAGTCAGTATTCCATTACCTTTGTTTTGTACACGTTACTGTTCAGATAACCCATAAAAGCCATCCATGCCCCCTGGGGAAGATCCGAAACATACTCCATGAATTCTGAAATATTAACCTGACTGAAAGTGCTTCTGTTTAATTATGGCACTGCGTTCTCTTCACCATCTCCTCTCAGCACCTGTGCTGACTTGTTGACATGGCAGCCCACCTCCATCCTAAACACCCTGCAGCTCAGTCATTCCCAAAGCCATCTCTACCTCATAAAAGTGAGAAAATGAAGGCAATGCAAAAAAAAAAGTGGGGGCATTTTCATGACGCTGTATAGGCAACCCGCAACAATTTTCCCAGGAGAATGTCAAAGTACATTCATCAGCTATTTACAAACCCTGAGATCTCTCGCCGTGCTTTTCCTTCCTCAGCTGAACTGCTATGAGAGAGAGGCAGGGAAATGCTTTTCCATGACTGTTGATGATTTTAGCTCAAAATAAGTCCACTTACCTGCACCCAAGTCTCTCCTATCCCACTAAAAGCTTGTTTGGGCCTTGCTCTATAAATTCCTTCCTCTCAAAAACACTTTGACGTTGAGTTTGCCGAGTGTGTTGCCCATAGTCTTTCCTGATTATCTTTATAATTGTATCATGGGTGGTGTCATATTCCACGTGGGTGAGAATTCTTGGCAACCTGAGCTGGGCCAAAGTGGCCGAGTTGATTCGGGAGTCATCAGCATTGCAGCAAACGATCTCCATTTGCTGATGTTCTAAACTCAGCTAAACTCATTCTAAACATGAGCAGGAAACACATGACTTAATCTAAAGCTGAAGTGTCTCTATCGGGTGAACTTCACCTGATGCATTCATTAGCGCTAAATGGTAAAAAAAAAAACTAGAAAAACGTTTCGGTGCAGTTTAGAACTCACTGTTTGCCTATTTATTATTTCTGGAATGTCCCAAAGTTGAAGGTTATCATTTCTTTGAATTCTTGAATCAGGTGTTGATTATTTTTCTATAACAGCAGCTCTGACAACAATTCCAGCTGCAACACGCTCATACTAATATCGTTATTGTTTCTATAGCAACAGCTCATTCACCGGGACCTATACGGTGGACGCACCATATAATTATAAGGCTTATAATAATTAAAAAAGGAATAAAAATGAGTTGTTTAACAAAGAAAAACTTACAATCGACAATGTGGTGAAGCTTACTGTTAGGAGACGTTTATGTAAGATTTATGGAAGGAGTCTCCAGTGTCAGTACTTTGTAACAGTCTGTAAGTTTCCTGATGTTTGCAGAACAGAAAAATTTGTGCTTTGTGGTTTCTCCGTAACATGACAAGCAGTATTTTTTTTTATTATTAACTTCAAGATAGAGACAAATAGTGATCTTATCTGGGATTTTTCCCCCATGAACATCACTTATACTAAATCAGCTTTTGCCTCTACCTTTCCCTTCAGCCCTGTGTCGCATATAAACTGTACTGTCACAGAGGTTTAATGGTTTACTTCCTGGTTCCTGCCTTCTGCTCTCTACATCCTGGTTCTCCACTTCCTATTTCCTGTCTTTCCACCTCCTCTCAATACCTGCCTCTTGTAGTGTTTGTGTCTTTTGTGAGCTGTTGTATGTTTTAAAAGCTGTCTTGTTTTGCCAAAGGTGTCACTGAGCCTTTCTTTGTCCTTAGCAGATAATTGGCACCTAGTTCTCCATATTGTTTTTTGGTGTTTTCTGGTTTTAATATTTTAATTGAAGTATAAGTATGGATTCACTATCCATCTAATAAATATACCTTTGGCTGCAGGTATGAAATTACAAGGGTTAAGGTCAATTTAAGAATTAAACTTATTCTTCATTCATATAAAAGTGAAAAAAGAAATCCAACCAGTTTATCTTTATTTTTAAAATTCATACAAATTATTCATAAAGGTGTTTTTAACAAACTCTGTCTTGAACTTGGAGAATAGTGTGAGTAATTGTAAGTGTGAGTAATCTATAATAACTATCCAAATCCTGAGACATAGGTGTAGTCTAAAAACAGAAAGTGGTCACTAGAACTAGCAAACAGATAAATGCAGGAAAACCCGGATTCAAACAGGGAAGCACGGACAGAAACGAAGCCAGAGAATCCAGCTGCTTGGAATTAAAATCAGGAAAAGACCTTCCAAATGACAAAATAAAGTGAACTGAAAGAGATGCTTAAATACATGGAGTAATTAGCAGAAAACAAGAAACAGGTGGAAATAAGGGTCAGATGTGGAGACAGAATCCAGGAAGTAAAAATGCATGTCAAAATAAAAGGTGTGAAAAATGAGAGAGGCGATTTTGCTAACAATACAGACAAGTCAAAATAAATTCTGTAAGTGTGCGTAATCTGTAATAACTATCCGAATCATGAGACAACGGCGTAGACTAAAAACAGACACTGGTCACTAGAACTAACAAACAGCTGTTACTATAGAAACGATAACGATATTAGTACGTGCGCATTCATATAAACCTGTGATTTAGGTTGCAACTGGAATTACTGTCACAGGCTGCTGTTATAGAAGATTAATCAACACCTGATTCAAGAATTCAGAGAAATGATAACCTTGTACTTTGGGACTACAATAAAAATAGGCAAACAGCATGCAGCTCAGACCTGCTCGAACTTCCAGCATTCCTGAGATAGCTGACTAAGACAAATGGTAATGCACCAAGCACCAAATGTGAGATTATTCCTTCTACCTTTCTTTTCTCCTTCTGCATATATCTTGTATTTGTCGAGTGCTTTGGGACACCTGAAATCTTCTGATCTACAATCCTGTGTGTTCACACCCATTTCTTTTCCCTTCTCTGCCTCTCTGCAGACAGATGGCACTATAATCTATGTACATATTTAAATGACAAATGTATGGCAGGTGGCATCTCTGGAGGTGCTGACTATGTTCAGACTACCGGCTTGTTTCCCCCTGATGCCGTTGTTTTCCTAAACAGTGGGTGAATCACCAGGAGCTCGGCTTGACTGAGAGAGTCCAACATGATGAGGGGAAGAAAAAAGAAAGGGAGGAAAAATAGCAAAAATGCCGCATTTGTAAAGATGAATGATGCTCCGTCATAGAGCCCTGATCCTCACAGGTCAGTGGCTCCTCCCTGAGACGTCACGTGTCTCCGCAACAGGTAATGATGACGATAATGACTTGTGTCTCTTTGTTGTGCCTCTTAGCTTTGGGGTGGAGCTCTACATGCTTTATTAATACAGGACAAGCAGAATGTATAGCATCCATCTGTGTGATGTATAGCTGCAGACCCTCGGGCCTAACAGTGTATTGCCAAAGATTTATTACCTCAATTAGTTGAGGGGGTTGATGAGCTATCATTGTGTTGGGAAGTGTAACATGAGTATGTCTGAGTCTACATTAAGCAAAATCAGAATCATGCGTTACTGGCCAAGTACGCTACAGTATACAAGGATTTTTTTGAGCTCTTATTGTGATTTTGGACATTAAACATTACAATAACAAAAAGACAACATGTAGATATAATTCACAGATGCTGAAGGTGATATAACACACGGTTGCTATGAAGTGGATGCTATATATACATATATATCTATAGCACAAGAATACAGCATGTAAGAAATAATACATGACAGTGGTGTGGTACAGAGTAATAATCCAAAGCGGATTATTTTTGTATAGCAATACTGTCTGAAGTGTGTTATTGCGCTCATACCACAGCAATTTGCCAACAATTGCAATGTTTAATTTATTAATGAATGACACATCACTCTTTTTTAGAGATTGTTACATTTAATATTATTGAATGTCCATGAGGTAAGTTACTGTAGTTCCTTTTCTCACTTACGTTATAGCAGCTATAAACAGTCGTCTCATCACCAGCCTCTCTTTTTTCTTTTTCGACGTTAATAAGGAAAAAAAACAAAAAAACAAAAAATATAGCTTGTCATGTTAGCACGAAATTGCAAAGCGTAAACTCGTCTGTCCTGACGGTTTCAGAATACTTACTGACTGTGACAAAGTGCTGACACTGGAGACTCCTTCCATAAATGTTCCACAAACATGTTTTTTAATCCGTTTATTATTAGCCTTCGATTATGTAGAGCATCCGCTGTACAACTCCCTGTGAATGAGCTGTTGCTATAGAAACAATAATGCATTAAACCAAGTGCATTGATGTAAACCTGTCATTTATGTTACTACTCTCAGAGCCGTGCTGTTGCAGAAAATCAATCCCCACCTTCTGATTTGCGAACAGAAAACTATCAGTGACATCGTGTTTGTGATGCAGATCATAAGTCACACCGTGAGCGCAGTAGGCCCCGTCTCCATTGATGATGTACATACACTGCCCTCTTCTGCCACTCAAGGATCATTACTACACTTTACATGGATTTAAAATCCATCCCTAAACCTCTCTAAAGCCATTCTAAACATTCTGTACATATTTAGATCCAGAGCCAAATAAATGATTTACTTCTTGATAAAGTGCAGATGGAAATAAAAGCTGGTGCTGAAATCCATTACTGCGTCCCATACAATATTACTGCCATTAAGGATGTATATTATCATTCAGTGCTTCAGCAGCATAATTGCACTGAACGGATCGGGATTAGACGAGAGTAACACGCATTCCACTAAAGCAGCCATGCACAGCGAGAGCAACAAAAGCAACTCCTGGCAGAACGACGGAAAGAAAATACCACTCTTCCTCTGGATTCGGAATTCTAATCATCAACTCATTGCTTAGCAACAGAGGGGTTACATAGCAACAGGGCAGCATTGTCATTTTAGCATTGCGAAGGGAGACACAGTGCTTTTCGTACGTTGTGTTCAATCTGCCTCTCATTTTATCTTCCTCTTTTTTTTTTCAATGGCCACATGTTTACACCATTTTTGTTTGTTTGTTTGTTTGTTTGTTTAAGCAAAGCAGCATCTACATCCATGTATGAAGATACTTGATTAGCACAGGTGGTGGATGGAGGGATGGAGGGAGAGAGGGAGAGACAGAGGGATATCTTCACATAATGTTTCTATTAGAAAAATGCTGCGAAGAAAACATTCCGTCTTTAAAATATGATGCTGAAATCAATATATTCATCCATTCCTTTACCTGACATTCGTAGTTATTAACACAGTGTTGACATTTAAAAAACGTGGTGCTGGAAGGAGGTGAGTCAGAACGAACAGCCTATTTATTATGCTTTAATGGTCAATGGGAACACCTACACTAACCACAGCCTTCTAATGAAGCAGACAAATAATCAAGAGCCACGTCATCATCCAAGAAACAAAAAAAAAAAAAAAAGAAAAAAAAAGAAATCTGCATTATTACATAATTAAGGTCACATGTGCCATCACATCTTTTCATCTTTTTATGGCATTAAATGCAGGCTTGAGTGTTTACTTTTAAAAGATTTGAAGCTTGTATTGTATATGATGACAATTTAAACACAAAACACAAATTCTTGTGAAGAATAACATGACCAGAAGCATGTTGCTTAATGAACCTGATCTATTTATTGAATGAGATACTGAGTCTAAACTGACTAGATGTGCCTTTTGTTATTTAAGTCATTTTCTTCTTCTTGGCAATAAATAAAAGCATTGCTCAAGAGAATGCCAATCAGCTTTGGAGCACCAAAGGAATAGAAGAATTTACATTTTGGATGAATTATATTTTGGATGAATAAATCCATCTGACAGCCACAATGAACGAAGATGATTATAACTGTTATAAGTCATAGGACACAGCAGAAAGCCTGTGCATGTGTCTGTGCCTGTGTCCAACCTAAACCATTTTCCATATGGTTCAGATCCGAAACCTGGTCCTCCAAAAAGCAATTTCTAACCAAAACCAAGCCATTAAATTGTCCTCCTGAGGTGCGATAAAGAGATATGCTTTTAATCCTGCATTCTGCCAGTGCCACCAGTCTGAATCCATCTCACATCTTGCAGTAATTGACCCTGTAATAATCTAACCCTGTCTTTATTTATCTGAGAGATTTGCACAGCACCATCACACCCTTGGCAGGTGCCTCCTGGTTTCCAAGGATACGCCAATGCATCAATCACTTACATTCCACTTTATTAGGAACACCTGTACACCTGCCCATTCAGGCTCACTGAACCGGGTCAGCTCGGGTGAGTCTGTTCCCACTGTAGCCTCAAATTCCTGTTCTTGGCTGACAGGAGCGGAACCTGATGTGGTCTTCTGCTGTTGTAGCCCATTTGTAGCCCAAGTTTTGACATGGTGAGATGCTTTTCTACTCACTATGGTTGTACAGAGTGGTGATTTGAGTTACCGTAGCCTTCCCGTGAGCTCGAACCAGTCTGGCCGTTCTCCTCCGACCTTTCTCATTAACGTGCTGCTGACCTGGATGGTATTTTTGTTTTTCGCACCTTCTAAAGACATGTGCAGGAAAATCCCAGGAGATCAGCAGTTTCTTAAATACTCCAACCAGCCCGTCTGGCACCAACAACCATCTTCCCCATTCTGATGACTGATGTGACCATTAACTGAAATTCCTGACCTGTATCACACACAAGATTGACCGATTGGAAAACTGCATGAATGTATGTGTGTGTAGGTTTTCCTAATAAAGTGGATGGTGAGTGTATTGCTTATATCACAGTTTGTTGCTTCTTTCTCATGTCTGATTCTGCTGATAAGTACAGTGTTCACAATGCGAATGATGTAGGCTGTGTTCCCCGGTTCTGTGCGCACTAAATAGGCCTCCTTATTTTGCCTTTCTGTACATATCACTCTCACACACTCCTACACATGAGTACACTGCCAGGAAAGGAAAGTGCAAGAGAATCCTTAAGTAAAGACTACCTCCTCAAGCATTTCCAGCCATAAATCAGAGGGATTTCTCTCCTTGTTAGGATATAGATCATTCCCACGTCACTCGTTATCTATCCTCTGTTATGACGTACCTGAGCTTTTGTGCTGAAGATTTATGGGTTGTGCATACAAACACGCAAAAAACCACATTTTTCATGGAGACACATGTGAGGGCCCCGACTAACAAGCCTCCTGGTTGACTGGATTCATTTATTATTAACAAAGACACTTTATGTAGACTGGGAGAACTGGTGCGGAAAGATGACGCATCCTTATTTCATGGAAAGTATACTGTAGGAGCCGCTGTGTATTCTGGGAAACGTACAGGCTGTGAGATTGCTTTTTTAATAATGCACACAGGGATGTTATAGACCTCAAACCTGGGTAGATTAGTAAGTGCTATTTAATATAAATATAAAATACAATCTTGTATTTTTCAGTCTTGCCAAATAATTGGTTTTGCAGAGCATGATTTATTTCTCCTCTCTACTTCCCCATCTAGTCCTTCCGGTATTTTCAATTCCAGCTGCAGCTGCCTCTGGTTTGATCTGATCATCTTACATGTCTTTTAGGTGGTGCGTGTTAGCTGCTAGCGCCTGTGCCAAAGGTATTTGGAGAAAGCGCTGGTGTCCATGACAACCTAAAGCTCAGGTGGGAGGTGACTGCAGCAACATGATGTAATCTGGTACACATCAAAGAGGTTGATTCTGTCTCTCATTTTCTTTCTCTCCATTCTTGTTTTTTGTGATCTTCTCTGTAGCCTTTTTTTTGGATAGGTTTACGTCTACGTCTATAGACGATTGACCACCAGTCAGGTGACCTTCAACCAGCGTATCAACAAATTTTAAACAAAATGCCCACAGTTGTTGATGTTTAGTATATAAACGCTATAGACCGTCAACTTGCCTCTAGTATTTTCACAATTTCCCACCACAGTGCAGTTGAATTCTCAAGTTATGGATTAATTTTCTACAACAGTACGGCTCTGACGATAGTTCTGACTGTAACATAAATAACAGGTTTATATTAATACACTTGTTCTGACAGAGTAACAGCTCATATATAGGGTTTAAATAAAGATGGGTTGTTGTTTAACAAGGAAAACTGATGTGCTGAAGCTTTCTGTTAGGAGATATTTATGTAACATTTATGTAAGGAGTCTCCAGTGTCAGTGCTTTGTAACAGTTCCCCGACAGAGGAGGACAGAAGAGTTTATGCTTTCCCGTCTCACAATCACATAACACGACGCAGTTTTATGTCTCATTTATTTGTCTCAAGCTTAAAGAGAGAGAGAAAAAAGGAGGCCGGTGAGTTAACGAATGTTTATAGCTGCTATAATGTAAGTGAGAACAGGAACTAACTTGTCTTGTCGACGTTCCACAACATTAAATATAACAATAAACTGTTAAATAGTGCAGTGTGTTGTTCATCAATAAATTGAAAATTGTAACTGTTGGCAAATCTGCATGGTATAAGTGGAAAAACACACTTTGGAGGAACGTGCTGTTATACGAAAATAATCCGCAGTAACTCGGCTTTGTGTCAGGCCGTATCACGTGTGGATTATTTTTCTATAACAGCATGATCTGAAGTGTGTTACTCTTTACTTATAACATAGATAATAGGCCACTTCATGACAGTCTATAGATGGTTTGTAGTTTGTGTACATTGCACTATCTAAAGAAAGTGTTACTCCATTCTTTTCTTTTTTCTGCTTATTGAAAGTGTGACAGTCTTGCAGGCTACAGAACATTAAAAATGCTTATAATGCACAAGCATATATGGACTCCTTACACGTAAAGACACACAGGGCTAGACACTGTAATGTAGTGGTTCAGAAAAAAAAAAAAAACAACAGTGTCAGTCCAAATAACAGCGCTATAAATATTTATCTAGCACATGCCACAATTGTTAGTCTATCAAACACACCAGAATAGTTGTTTTTAATCTTCGGAGGTAGATGTTGTAGTTTTACAGTACCATCTTCCTCTAGTGGAACCAGCAGGTCCCTATGGTGAGATGGGAGGTGTGACTAGCAGCCTACAGAGCAAAAAGGGGCCAGTGTTCACAGTCCCTCAGACATAACAGCCAAGAGCCAAAGCAATAAAAACCACACACCCCTGCTGATGACAGCTACATTTAAAATGTGGCCTCTAGGGTGTGGTGTGAAAGAATGATGGGTTTGGGGAGAGTACCAGTGGGTTTTTTTTTTATCTCTCTCACTCTCTCTGCCATGTTCTGCCAACTTCATTATACAGCGATCACCCCACTCACAAGGGTTTGGGAGCTCCATGAGTCACTCAGTGCTCCCACTTGCCTTCCCAAACTGATGACAGGGTACACACTTTCACCTCGTCTCTCACTTGCTGCATCCCTCATTCCCTCTACATAGCCCACAGGAGCCCGAGGAAAACACCACGGCACACGCCCACTCAAAACGGACCTACTTCTTTCTATTTATTAGTGACTTGCTGACTGTTTTAGTAAAACACTGTAAAACCCTTTTGCAGTTTTCTCTTCTTTAAAGATGTATAGAACCAGCGTTGAATCAATGACAATCAATAGGTAAGGGTTATACATGTCTCATGGGCTTATAATAATTAATAACTGCTAACCAAGGGTGTTTCCACACTTGGCCTGAATACTCCAGTTCGCACTCAGGGATGATTCTGGGCTCATTTATAGGCGGAGCTCATAACCGTGTCTCAAAATGGTTGGCACTAGATTCATTCGTTATGTTTTTTTTTCCTTTGGCACCAACACTGTGAAGAACAGTGTTTTTTAGATGTACAGCATGTCATCATGCAGGAATACCTGCAAACGAAGAGCTGTTCTTGTATATGAAAATTTTTATCCATGTAGACTGAGATGAGACGTGCGTTCATCACGATGCACGACGAGTGCAATCACTCGCACCACAAAGGTGAACTGATTACAGTGCTCCAGTCCTGTGAACGTCTGGTTTTATATATCAATAACCATAACAAACCTTTCCCTGGAATTGTTAAAGCTGAAACAGGAAGTAACATGACAAGTTGAATCAATCATGTTACTTGGCATGTTAGTGCAGAATGCGGATGGCTGATGCGGACCGCACCACTGTTTAGTAGAAGTGAACCACAAAAGGAGCAGGGATCGGATCTCTGGAGTTCTCCTAAGCTCAAAAACAATCATAGTGAATTCTGGGGCCCCAAACAGCAAAGTGTGAAGATTGTGTTTCCTTAATTATTTGATTTCTTATTTCTATAAAAAAAATCTGCCCCAAATGAGTATAAACAGTATATATGAAGAACAGAAAGCCTTCCAAATATATATATATATAAATCCCATATTATATATATAATGCTTTATAGGCATCACAGCATACTGTTAATACGCGTCTGTTACACAGCTGAGATCTGATCTCTAATCTCAAACTTAATATGTTCACTTTTCCTTTAACAAAGCTTTTAAAGGTACTGACATTGTAAGAGAAGGGCGGAGAGCGTGAACACTTACTGATACAATTTACCGGCCACTGGAGTTTTTATTAGATTTCCCTGAAGTCCACAGGGGCCACTTACAACGTGGATGGAATGGTGGGCTCCTCAAAGATAATGTAATTTGTGGCTTTTGGTTCATGGTTTTAATTCTATGGGGATTTCTGGTGTTTCTCCTTTCAGACCAAAGAAATCAGTATCTGATACTTCATGGGTATGTACCCTGAGGGTAGACAATCTGGCATGAGCAGCGTAAAACAACAGGATTGTAACCGGATACGAATACAATATTCAGATTGGGCTGAACGGACACAAAGACAGACATGAATAAGAGGAGCACTATTTGTTTTGTGGAAATGTTCACAGGGATCTGTATCTAGATGAGACCAGAGATGTGCATCAAGACAGGGATTCTGCAGGACTTGACAAAAAAAAAAACGTGTGACCTTCATGATATGAAGCTCGTGGAACAATGAAGACAACGTTCATGAACGGATTTACAGCATTCTTAGTAACGGCCTGGTCTGGGTCAAAGTGGTTTAAATTAGGCTACTAATAAAATCAACTAAATTTGTTAGAAAATATCACAAATGAGTACAAACAAAAAATAGGAATTGAACGAGTAGGATTAAAATGAGATTATGAAATCGTGTCTTCCAGAATTTTCCAGTATTTCCTGAGGCACAGTGGTAGGGTTCATATTAAATTTTTAAAAAATAATCATTCTCACTTCAGATTTAAATCCAAATACAATTATTTGGAGCATTAAACAGATAAAAAGAGTGGCATTGCTATTCCATCAGTACTCACATCTCCACATTAAAACAAGAGTCACTGTACTAATCACTTATTATGTGGAATTTTGTATGATGGCCTGCTGAGTGGCATTCTCTAATTTGAAATCTGTCTTCAGCGATAGACATCTCACTGAAACGAACACGTGATGCTGAGCGTTAATGCAGTTCTAGGAGAGGAACAGCTCTATGCAGTGAAATCGTGCTGAACTTAAAACAAACTGCAGTCTTTCCACATCACAGCAAAAAAAAATCACTCTGCATATTTCTCATTATCGTACATACATCAACAAATCATATGAAAAAAAAGTAATACAAAAAATACATTTTCAAAAAAAGGTCCTGTCTTGTAGCACTGAGTCGTGATGATTCATGGCCTCAGGTGTGACAGTCGCAGATCCCGTTCCATTCTGTTAATTAAAATTGCAGCATTTTTTTTATATGCAGAACACAAGCAGTCTCAGGGACTCGCACGCTACGGAGGATGTATTCGGACACAGAGAGGTAGCTCTCACTGGGAGGAATGACTTTAAATGAGAAACCTCAATCTCGTAAAAATCATGGTCCTCGGAGGCTGACCTGATTATTGAGGTCATAAATAAGATCCTCGTGGGTGTAATTAGTCCAGTGTCTTCCTCACACACACACACACACACACACATTCTCCTGTTTCATTTACATGAACTGAAATAGCAGAGAGCTTCCTCACAGTTTGGGGAGAACAAAAAACATCAAGTGTTTAGAGGAAATGCTAGACTGTATGCTAGACGAATTTATGTTGTCGGCTCTCAACTTTGTATTAGTGGGTTACTCTAAAAATTCACTAGATCGTACCCTATAGCATAAATCAAGTGTGACAGCATCTCGAGTTCATTTTGTTGGAAGCTATGTCATTATTAATGTCGTCCTGCAACACTAAAGTCTGCACGATCCCCACAAGCCTCTCCTGGATAAAACCATTAAATTATAGTACAAAAAAGAAAATGAAAGACCAAGATGAACACTGAAAAGCTTAACAACTGGCTACTTGCAAAATAATGATTGGAGCCAGCGCAAAAAGATCGCAAAGCTGCTGTGTGAACTCTTTACAAGGTCACAAATTGGACTACGTGTCACTGTTTGCTTCTTAGAACTAAAATTACTTTGAAAACTTTTCAAGGTTTCTTACCCACTATTAAAAAAATCGTGAAATCCACAGGAGAAAAAACTCTGACATATTCATATGACATATGAATATATAAATGAAATTCCTGATCTATAATTTTATACTCTTTTGAATGTTGATCATTTAAAATATACGACAATGTTAGAAACAGACTTGCATGTGAATATCATTGTAAAAAAATCCAAATTAAATTGTATGATTTTTTTTAAATCAAGCTGATTGAGCAAAAAAAAAAAGGCATAAGAAAAGTCAGAGCAATTATACATTTTATGGTTCTTGAAACCTTTTAAACATTTAAACTGTCTTAAAGTCTTAAACTGAAGATGAACAATATCTAATGAGTTCATTTAAATTTTCATCTTGAGTTGAGTCCACTGTGTGCATTTTGTGGTGATGATGTAATTTATCTATTTGATTAAATAGATCCAATTTGGATTATTTTTTAGAATAATAAGAATAAATTCCTTGCAAAACATCATGCAAGGCATAATATACATTAAATCATCTACCTTCTTCCAAAAATCTGAGTCTCAAATAACAAAAGTCACCTAAAATTTATTTAACGAAAATGTCAAAAGTAAAATTAAACAGTGACATCATATTTTTAAGACATGTTCTATTAATGATAAGTAATAACTATATTAAAAATCACCTTTAATTAATCATAATTGTCCAAGTCCCTGATCAGTTCATTAACGCAATATTTTTACAGTTTGTCTAAGTCGGCTTACTACCTGGGAAATTATTGTGACATAATAGTAAGCTTCCATTTTGGGTAAAGATTATTTGCTGTAATATTTTTCAACACAGTAAATTACTTTAACGCATTTCTACTGGCACGACTTACAGGTGTCTTACAGGATTGTTTCCTATAACCTGAAGGAAGATGGCTGCTTAGATGCTTAAATGGCTGCCGCTACAATCCACCTGACTTCAGTATCAATTACGGTATGTCCGGTAAACAAAAAATAAAACAGTTGAAGCATTTCTCCCTGCTCAGATAATAATTTTCGTTAAAAAATTAGCTAGCTGAGGTGCAACAGCCCTTCCCCGGATCACATTTTACTTTCTTTATCTGGCGATGTCGCAGTGCTCCAACAACATGAACAAAGTAAAATACACTTGCAATAATTTACAAACTAAAATCCACCGAGCAAAACAGATTTCCCAACAGAGATGGGCTAAAATGATGCAAGAGCTGGAGAAGTGAAGCTGCAGGGACAATGTGCATGTTATTACCCTACCAGAGGGTACTTATGGCTCAAATGCTGCACGCTTTCTCTCTACATTTCACGCCGAATGGTTTCCTGAGCTAGCAGACAAACAAATTGAAATAATAAGAGTGCACAGAACACAATACAGAAAGACCTAGAACACTTATTTTCAGGTTACTACGGAACATGGATTAAGATTATGTCCTGAAATCCCACTGAAGCTGGACGTGAGCTTTTATACCATTACACATCGCCGTGCCTTTGCTCAGGTAATGGAAACATTTCTGGAAAAGGGATTTCTTGATCTGTTCTGCCAAATTCGAGTTATATAAAGACTCAGTTTGGTTTTTCTTCAACGCCTACGCAGAGTGTTTTCTCCAGTCACTGAGCACCGAACCGGAGGATACCACACCCTGCAAGATTATGTCTTATGCAAACAGAACATAATCATGGAGATTTAAGTGAAGTGAAGTGACTTGTGGCCTAGTATGGTGACCCATACTCGCAATAAATGCAGAGCACAAATTCGGAGTATAGATCACCATACTTGGCCACAAGTCACTTCACTTCACTTAAATCTCCATGATTATGTTCTGTTTGCATTAACTCATATCAGACTATATCATATTCCCCGAGCAGCACTCACTCTTTACCACATTATCATTCAGAAATTATTTAAAATATTAAATATTCAAAATGTGAACAAAAATGATAGAAACATGTAGAGTGATTCATATTTATTGAACTAATGAATTTAATTTTAAAGGAATTACTGCAGCGGGGAATCACCTGACAGCTGTTGCTGTGACACGCAAGATGATATTAGTAAATTCATTTAAAAATTTTTTTAGTACAAATAACATAGTTCAGCACTCTTTCACAAATTCACTCTAGAGAAAGCTTTTCCATAAAAGCTTAGCGACTGAAAGCATTGCCACTGACTAGCTCGCTCTGATAAACGCTGCTTCTGCCAGCTTAGCGTCCAGCTGCTTCAGTTTCTCTGCCTTCTCGTCCCCTGAATATTTATTGCAATGCCCATGATTTGTTTCATAATTATGCAATATTGCACGAGCAAGAGTGCTGTTGTACTAAATATTAGCACGGCTGTGATCTGGCCGCAGGTGCTGATATTCAGTACAGCAGCACGATTGTGAGTGTGATATTGCTTTTATACAACACTTCTATAAACAAGAAATTAATACCGAGCAACTTGCATTTTAGACACAATATGGCCAAAAGTTTTGTTTATTTTTACTCTGTCAATGAAAATAGCTCCCAAAGAAAGCACAGCCGGATTGCGTGCTGCATGTTGCCATGCCAACGCACAGACTGACTGACAGCCCGTACGTAATACATGTAGTAACAGTTTGAGCGTAACGAACTACTGTTAGAATTGGGACTTTATGTAACGAACTCGGAAATGTGGAGTGAAATGTCCCAGTGCTGTTATACTAAATATCGGCGCTCTCGGAACGTCGCTCGTCCAATCAAATTAGTGAGCTGAAACTAACAGTAGTACAATGTTTCTGGATATTAAATCCCTTAATTTAGCATAACACTCTGTTGACATACGTATTCTGATTTCCAGCTCTCTTGAAACCTCCTGTTCTCACTGTCAACTTTCAGCTTTTCAGCTGTAGCCATGACTAAACATCGTTTCGTAAATAAATTTGTAGGTCTAATCAGAGAAAAAGTTTGGGACCTTGCTTCTGGCACATGTGAGAAAAAATTTACGCAGATTCACAAAATGCACCGTAAAAAGTCAATTAAGAGATTATATTCCACAATTGCGACTTTTTACCTTGGAGTTGCACGATATTTTAATTTTTCCCAGCAATTAGTGATTTAATCCAAATCTGTTTCTGCTTATGAGGCTATGCCCTACCCTTAACCGAGCCAAACAACACATCAGGTGCTTTATATTCCTTGTATTGTTAGATTTCATGTCCTAAAATTTGCATTTGCATGAAAATAACTTCAATTACAAGATAAAAAGTCACAATTGCAAGATAAATCTGCACAATATTTTTCTCATATCTGGTGAAAACAAGCTTCCATAATAGACTCTGTGATGTGTAACTGTGGTGCAACACGAAGTTTATGGTACTACTGCCACCATCATGTGACAGCAATAACCGCAGTGAATTGATTGGTGGGCCACGCATCCTACAATCTTAGCGAGAAGCCAATTAAAATCTGTTCGTGGGCTGCATGTGGTCCGGGGGCCAGACTCTGGGCACTGCTGTATTAACTGAATGGAGTACTTGTCAATGTTTTTGACACTTAGCTCAATCTGTATTATTTCCCTACTTTTATCTTTCATTTCAGGAAATGGTTTATCTAATCTCTGGGCAAGTCACTAAACATACTAGCAAGTTCTCAGATCTTGTTTTTAGTTACAGGAGTAGAGAACCACGTCAATTTTCCTGATGGAATCAAAAACTATTTAATGGGGTTACATATGTTCTATAAATTTTAAAGTACTATTATTACACATAGTATTAAAACATTATACTGTAGAATGGATTATAGAATGGTTTGTGTTATTGTGTATATGTCCCTAAAAATTAACAGTGAATTGTCTGCCTTAGGTCAATTAATGCAACAGACACTGCTTATGCAATTAACAACTTAATTAAAGAGTTCACTGAAATTATGAAACACTAACTAGAAGCAAACGTTAACTCAATTAAACCTAAATCAATACATCACCTGTGTAACACAGTGTATAGTCACAAAGAAGAGCAAGCTTAACACCTTACTGCAACATAACATCACACGAAACACTATATGTTAAAACAGGTATTTTTATACCTGCACAGGTATACAGGTACAAGTATTGAATTCTGTCCCACCTACTGAAATGCATAACTATGTATATATAATACTCTCTCTCTCTCTCTCTCTCTCTCTCTCGTGTGTGTGTGTGTGTGTGTGTGTGTGTGGTTCATGTCATTAGAGCAAAAACATACACATAGCTATCAGACTGAAAACGATGAATGCTGTTTGGCCGAGTTTTGGAAAACAGAGCGAAGAGCGAGAACGTACATGAGGAATTATTGGTACAGAGAAGTGAAGACACTCTCTATAGTCACTTCGTTTTTAAACAAGATGACCGCCTCAGTCTCGAGTTTTGTGTACTACCAATCAGTAATCGCTTTTTACCGATTGTACTCACGAATGTAGATTTAACATCTTACTCGAGTAAATAAGTAAAGACAGAAATGTACTTTTAACGTCTTAAATTCAGATGTTTTTTCCTGTTTTTCTGTAGTTGAATATGAAATGGTCTACATGTAGTAAGGTGTACAAAGCAATTATGTTATACCCTAGGAGGAACACAAAAAACATTTCTAATATTCTTTATTAAAATTAAGGATTTCAATGAATTAATAATCTCCCGCGTTTTAAATACATTATTATTTTTTTGTGTTTTGACATCTGACCCGAACAATATTCGCTCCATGACAATTAACTGATGATATTAATCTTAAATTTCTTTTTTAATTCTAAATACTTCTGCATTTTATTCTACTAATAAATTAATAACAACACTATTAATGTCTTCCTGCAAGATCTTAATCTTTCCCAACGGTCTACACAGAACCTAAAAACACTTAGGGCATCTTTCATTCTAAATGAATTAAAACAAGCATCACTGAATATAAAAAAGTCGCCCTCTTTGAATGGAATCCCTCCAGAGTTTAATTCCCAATCAATTTTTAGGCAAACTAGCTGTTTATACCCTCACCATCCACTTTATTAGGAACACCCATACCCCTGCACATATCTAATCAGCCAATCATGTGGCAGCAGTGCAATGCATAAAATCCTGCAGCTGCAGGTCAAAAGCTTCAGTTAATGTTCACATCAAACATCAGAATGAAGAAAAAGTCTGATCTCTGTGACTTTAACCCTGACATGGTTGTTGGTATCAGATGGGGTGGTTTAAGGATTTCAGAAGCTGCTGATCTTCTGGGAATTTCACACACAACAGTCTCTAGAGTTTACACAGAGTGGTGCGAAAAACAAAAAACATCCTGTGAGCAGAGGATCTGCAGACGGAAACACTGTGTTGATGAGAAAGGAAAGAGAAAAATTGCCAGATTGGTCCGAGCTGCCAGGAAGGATACTCATATAATCACTCTTTACAACCGTGGTGAGCAGAAAAGCATCTCAACATGTGCAAAACATTGAGCTTTAAGGTGGATGAGCTACAACAGCAGAAGACCACATCAGGTTCCAGTCCTGTCAGGTAAGAACAGGAATCTGAGGCTATCATGGGCACAGACTTCCTGTCAGCTCAGACCAGTCTGATCATTCTCCTCTGATCTCTCTCATCAACAAGGTGCTTCAGCCTGCAGATCCTCTGCTCACAGGATGTTTTTTGTTTTTCGCACCATTCTGTGTAAACTCTAGAGACTGTTGAGTGTGAAATTCCCAGAAGATCAGCAGCTTCTGAAATCCTCAAACCAGCCCATCTGGAACCAACAACCATGTCAGGGTTAAAGTCACAGAGATCAGACTTTTTCTTCATTCTGATGTTTGACGTGAACATTAACTGAAGCTCTTGACCTGTATCTGCATGCATTGCGCTGCTGCCACGTGATTGGCTGCTTAGAAAACTGCATGAATGAGCAAGTTTACAGGTGTTCCTAATAAAATGGAGATAAAATGGATAAAATGGACGGTGCGTGTATGTTGACCATGACTTAAAAGTTTGTGGAGAAAAGTCGTTGCCATGGATAATGTGTGGTACAAAGCTGAATAAAGATCCTACACTGTACAATAGCGTTATATCCCTGGATGTATTTTTGGCTTTCTGTGTGTGTATACAGTACGTGTGCGTGTCTTTCTCTGTCCCTCTCTCTGTCTACTATGTGTTTAGGATTTCCCGGAAGAGACCCAGATCCGACGTGGGGATTAGCAGATCAGGAAGGACATCGTCGCTTCAGAAGGGTATCACTCCTGTTTATTCTTTTGTTTTATTTTGTATTTTGTATTATTTTGGCGTTACTTGGCACTTGGCTTTACTCCAGCACATTGCAGAGAATGATATCTTAGCAAGTAGTATTTCCTATTATAAAACAACACTAAACCAAATATAAGATATATAATATTATTAAACCTATTTCTAGGCATTTTAATAAATGTTCTTATTCTATTGGCAGATAATTTTGCTTCTTTCTAGAAATAAATGCTTTAAAATGTGCAAAATTATCTGGCAATAAAAATAATAGGACTGTTTCAAGCTTGAAATTAAAAATGTCTGGAAATAGGTTTAACAATGTAATAATATGTTTATTGCAATCTAATAATAGGAAGTACTTAAAAGTATACTACTTAAAAGTTATTTTCACTTGCTTAGATGTCATTTTTTTGCAATTCAGGAAGCTTCATTTCTAAACGTCTCAATAAATTTGCATCAAAACGACAAATCTGTAAGACAAGTGTCTTTGTTTTCTGTTACGACGCTCGTTTCCCTCTCACATGACAAGTCTGATGTTCTATTGTTTTATTTTTTCTTTACATGAACAAAAAGGGTTGTCGCAATAGTCACACACCCCTTTTTTTGTAAATGGAGAGGTTAAGGTTCTCGTTGTGCGTTTCACCATCTACATAACAAAGCTCATTCAGAATGACCAAACTGGCTAATTAAATCCTGATTAGCTGCTGATAACATTCTTGACCTGTTGCGTGTTATTTATGCATGGGCCGTTCAGCATGACTCAGGCTGTGCTTTAATGCTGTTGGATCCTGATCCTGAAAGACACTCGATTGGCGGAATAGCAAGATCTCAAGATCTCCGGACAGTGCTGTGACTTATCATACAGGTCATATCAAACATTAGTCCAGTTTATCTTAGACAGAATCTTAACATATAACCAGTTAGCTTTAAAAACACTTCATGACTTTGTATGCAGATGATATGCTTGTTTACGCTGACAATTCTGAACTGACAAAAAATTTTATCGTTACATCAACAGCCACTATAGTTAATATAAAGCTTTGCTTTTGGGGCAATGCTCATTGTTGGGCAAGGGAGTATGATTATGGTCTATATCTTGCGTTTTCCAACCAGGGGATTGCGAACTAAATTAATGAAAACAATCAATATTCTATCATTTTATTATTATATATTAAAAAGTGAATAGAAGTTGATTGATCATGTCATGTGATAATAGCCCTTAGTACATGAGAAGTTAAACAGAAATGACACGGTTAGCTAATAGCTAATTCATTCTTCATGGCTAAAAACGTCATCATCTTTACAAGTCTCTTAAAAAGGACAGATGTGTTGTCACAAGAGGAGGAACATCCAAGCACAAATCACACAACAATATTTCCAAAGCGGAAAGCTCTCTGTAAGTACAGCGAGAAGTATCTCAAATGTCAGATTTATGTCCTCGGGTATTGACAAGGCCAAACCCGCCTCCAGCTGTGTGATGTGCTTGGAGCAGCTTTCTTAAAAAGACATTTGAAAACAAAACATGAAAAAACCTGACCACAAAACCACTCCAATATTTCAAGGTGAAGTTGCATAGCTGAAAAACAGCAGCAAAAGCTGACGAGTAAAACCAAGCAACGAGCAAACGTTTCGCTTAACGTCGGCCTGCATGAAATCGCAGGAGGTATTTAAGGCAAATAATTATTGCTGAAGGGGTTCAAATGACACAAAAGCTTGGGACCCCTGGTTTAGATTAACAGTGTTAACTGTCTTACTTTGTAAAAGGAACCTAAAGCTACCTTTCATTAAAACGAGTCCTTCTAAAAGCTAAAGGCCGTCAGCAGTTGTAGAAGGAGAGCTTAGCTCCGACCATGAAGAATGTGACGCAGACCTTTGATCCGAACCAAGCAGCTGGATCTTCTCACATACTGCTGCCTTCCCAAACACATGTACATCAACCTCTAACGTTGTACGAAGCACCGAGAATGCATGGAATTAATGTGTTAAATGAACCGGTGCTAATAAACCAGTGTAATTCTGTAGAAGGACACTTCAAGGAACTAATAGATGCAACATCAACAAGAATAAACATATCGATCATACACGGAACACACAAAGAGGAATGTGCATCAGGTCGACTACAGTGTAAAAATATTTAATAAAATATTAGTTCTATTCATGAGTAATGCTAATAGGAATAATAGTTTACAGTACAGCAAAAAAAAAAAAAAAAAAAAAAAACTTGAATTGTTCTTTTAAACCCAACCTCTGGGTTACATGTATTATTATATTAGGTAGTTTAGTTGGGTTTGTTAGCGTTATGTCTCTTATCATCTTGTTGGCTGCTTTAAGTTAATTAATGCTCTACTCTTTAATGTTCATAAATAACTAAACTTAACCCAGTTACTTAAAGTTAGCAGATGTTACCATTGCCAGCTTATTAGCTCTGTTACTGTAAGTACAATGTGGAGTCATGTCCTGAGATATCCTGAAGTGTTACCCCATTAAGAACACTTAAAATAAGAATAACTTAAAAGCATCGAATAACGTTGGTGCAAATTTAATGGAGACAAACAGTGGTAATGCGTGAGAGAATGGATGGACAGATGGATGGATGGATGGATGGATAGATTCAATAGATTCAGCTTCCTCTAGAGAGTTTGATACTGTTGTGTGCTTTGCAATTCACGGCAAAGATTTGCTCCTTTGGTGAAATACAAGCTAATTTGCTGAGGCTGAGTTGAACGGTGGAAAGAAAAAGCACCTCCAATAGCAAATTTACTGCCTCTTTGCAACGTCAGGGGACAAAACCAAGACCTGTGATGAATGGTTGGACACATCGTCCTTCAAACAAAGCATTTTTGTGGGTGAGGCAAAGTTATTTTGTGTTTTGTGGATGAAGAAGCATCCCTGGGGTTCTTTAAAATTGTGAACGTGTGCATAACTATGAATCATGGGCAGCTGAAACAGTGTGCTCAGCCTTTAGAAGTCCTTCTGCTGTTTTTGCTTTTTTTTTTTTTCGAAGACACAGGCTATGGGTAAACGTAATCAGAAATGAAAATTAGTGACTAGAGAACAACCAAATATTCTATTGTCTTTCCTCCTAGACTGAAAATATTCCTTTTTTTCAGGTGTTCCTCTCTGTCTGGATCATCTACATCCTAACCCTGAAATTGGTTCTGCAGCTGTATGAATCCAGCAATACCTTCAACAATGTTAGTAACTTCCACGTATTATTGCCTCCTAGTACTTTTAATATTTTTTAGTGCTTCAGTATGATCTGTGAGTGAGCTTCAGGATGGCATGAGCTATTAATTTGGCTGAATTGTTTAGAAGTAGATGCTCGCAGAATTTTAAGCATTTTGACAGAGGAACTCTTTCACTTTACTTCACCAGTCACACAGGAAGAGGAACAGAAACAGAAAAGGAGGGGAAGGGGCAAAAGATGGACGTACCTCCAAAATCCGGCCGGAGACGGATGTCATACCCCCTCAACAGTTTGTCCACTGTCGATTTGGCCACAGATATTCCAGATCCAGCAGAATTGCTACGGGCAGACAGTTACAGTTATTAATAAATAGCGCGATGACGAATGACCATAATTATTCATTATAGATAGCTATGGACATTTTTACACTTTTGGAGAAAACCTCAACCTGTGAGCAGGGGTGGAAAATACTTCTACTTTGTTACTGTACTTTAGTGATATAACATTAATATAAATTAAATACCTGAATACTCTTACTCAAGTAAATTTCCAAGAGAAAAGAAAATTACTTTTTACGTCTTGCGGTTTCGTTTTATCCTTCAAAGTACTTGTATACTTTGTGTGTACATATATATATATATATATATATATATATATATATATATATATATACATTTTCCCCCATATTTTTATCCTATTCTGTTTTTTATTAATAAAATATTGTCTTTGCTGGAGTTACTGATTTATATTTATATTTATATTTCCTTAGCTTCCAAAGTAAAATGTTAAAATTCACCATCAAAACTAAAGAAGTATGTTGAATTAAGCTAAATTTAATTTTGTGAAATTAGCTAGTCCCGTTTTGTAATTCAGCTCAGTAAATTAACTAGCTAGTTATGTTTTTTACATTAGCTTGTTGAATTAACTAGCTAGTTAGGTTTTGTAAATTAGCTATTTCAGAAAAGGTTTTTAAACATTAGCTAACCAGGAAGCCGAAATCTAGGTTTGTATGAGTTAGCAGGATATTTTTCCTTATGACAGATTTCTAGCTCAGCTCTTGTTCATCAGTTAAGTATATTTACATTTTATTCTTGAATAATTGAGTGTTTGAATCTACATACTCGTCTCCACACTTCTACTTTTAATTGAGTATGATTTTGACACAGTACCCGTACTTTTACTTACAAGTACAGTTTCTTGGTACTTTTTCCACCCCTGCCTGTGAGGATAATATTTCATAAACATGCAGTAATATTTATCAGTTTCATGCAATTAAAATAATCAGTAATATTAATGACAATATGAGACGTAAATTATATGATTTACATTCAAATAGAATATTGTAGCCTATATTTCACCAGTCATCAAAGCTGCATCAAAGTGACAATGACAATGTCTATATCATCTCATGCAACATAATCTTGTGTAAATTCATAGCTCATTTGCTCAGCTTTTGTCATGATTGAGGACATATTCATCTCTAAGGAGCTTGAAAACCAACACTGCAACATGGCCTGATATTTAGTGCAGTTTTACAGCAAAAGAAAAAAAATTGGGATATTTTAAATCAGGGCTTGTAGCTCAAAAATTGATCCTGATATGATTTAGTTACAGTTTGGTGAATGGTGAAAGTCCAAACAGCATCGCTGCCAAGCAAATGTTAAACCAGAGAATATATATCCAGTCATTATTTCATGCCTAATGTGATCAGGGATATGCAGCACCACAGATTCAGTCGATTCATTCTGGAAATCCATTGCGTGTAAAGCTATGAGACCAAACGTCAACAGCAGAAGATGCTCAGTTTGGGGCCTGTGCTGTCTAAACGACGGAGATGTTCTGCCTTTAATAACCATATGGAGTTATGGAGTCCACTTGTTAGCGTCTCCATCCTTTCTGACATATAATGAGTGCATGATTATCGATGAGCTGCTTATCATGTACGCTTACAGGTGGCACAGATATCAGTACCATGAGACAGAAGCAGGTGAGCATCCAAACAGCACAAAAGAAGATCTACTTCTGATCTACTGGGGTTTTTTTGTGTTTTTTTTGAACTTTCATTAAACGAGCCATGATGAACCTGTACTAATAATCAGAAGGCATGATGGTAGTCTAGGGGTGGGGGTGGACTGAGATATAAACGCACTGATCAGATAAGTCTGCGGCAAAATGATAGCTATAGCTCTTTAGATTTAAGAGAGAGGGGAAAAAAACGTCTTGTGCGTTTAGACGCACGTTCACGTCAAAGGCTGGATGGAGACTGCGCTAGTCTCAGTGTCACGTCTCTCTAGGCCGAGCAGACGTGTGTGCACACTGACAAGACGTGTGGGCATACACATGAATAACACACATATACATATAAACTGATTTAATTTAAAAAAATGATATAGTGCCACTGTTATTGATAATGTACGCGTCTGGAGACGGACACGCGCATGTTGCCCGCGCACTCACTGACACACACACACACACACACCACACACACACACACACACCTCAAGTATTTATGCCATTGGATGGACAAGTATTCACTACACAGTGGCCCCTATCAGTGAATGATCAGCGATGGCCAATAGCAATAAGCAGCCTGGCGCAATTCATCCCAAACCCTGCGCTTCCAAAAACATCTCCCATCACCCAGCTTCTGGTTTTTCTTACCATTGTACAAAGCAGACAGACGACAACACTGTCAGAGCAGAGACAATTCCACATATTTTTTCTTGGTGAGGACCCAACATTTCCACAAATCCGTTTATATATATATATATATGTACACCTTCAGTAATCCAAGTGCCTGTGGTCCAAAACGAGAAGAGAAGAAAAAATCCAACCCAGAGAACGGAAAGGGAAAGAAAACGGGCCAAATCAATCGCTCAAATCAGACCCACTGGATCACATGTGTGTGTGTGATTGCTCTGCAAAAAAAAAAAAAAAAAGAAAAGAAAAAAAAAAAAAAAAGAGCAGAGAAGTGGGGTATTTAAAAAGCTCGTATTCGGTCCCAAAGTGTTTTCCCCGGTTATGGAAATCCGAACAGGTCACTGAGCCGCTCGACCAACAGCACATCACACACCATGATTACATCTGACTGGAATTCAGAAGTGACGAGAAAAGGTCTTCCTAAGCCGAAAAATAGCGAAAAATAAAAAAAGAAAGAAAGAATGAAAGAATGAAAGAAAGAAAGAAAGAAAGTGGCGTGTTGTGGTCACTCAGATGAATGAAATCCGGGTCCGAGTCTGCGGACGAGCCATGGTTCCGGTGATGCGCTCCACACTGTGAGGCTTCAGGGATGCTGTCTTTTCCTCCCTCAGCTCTGAAAGATGTTGGAGATTTAGGGGGTGCGGTGGATAAAAAACAAACAAACAAACAAACAAACAAAAAGCCCACGGAAATGTAGAGCAGCGTCTCCGCGTAATGGCTGCAGGAGGGACGGGGCTGGTTTGTGCGAGCGCGAGCGCGACTGCTGGAGAGAAGAAAAACAATATGCACATGAAAAAATCGCTGCTGCGGACGTCAGAGCGTGTAGTAGTCTATGGTTACCCCCTTTTATGAAGTTGAAGAAAGGAAACCCTTGTAGAGGGAAGGGAAAAAAAGCGTCTTATGTAGTGGATCAGAATAAAGAAAAGCGTGAACTAGTCCAGGTTGGCGTCCTGCTGGAGCCGCGGAGCGACGCCGGTCCTCGGGGCGTTATGTGTGTGCTGAGGAGCCCAGCATGCTCGGGGAGAAACGGCGGCCGACACACGATGACACACTTCAGCTTGAAGAACGCCTCCACGAGCCGACATGGAGAGAGAGAGAAAGAAAAAAAAAAGAAAAAGAAAGGAACTCAAGAGCGGAGAATAGTGCCCAGGCTGACGCTGAGATGGCTGGCTTGGAGAAAAATCGACATTGTGTTGTTGTGTTTTGTTTTGTGTGCGTGTGTGTGTGTGTGTGTGTGTGAGGTTTTTTGTCTCGGTGTGATCAGTGAGAAGGATTGTAAGGTTTGTCAGAAAAAGAAAGAAATAAAAAGCGAAAGATGGAAAGCAGTGTTTGCGCGCGCTGTATCACTGGGGAATGATGGTGTGCGCGCGCTGCTCGAGTCACCCTGCAGCCCATTAAAATGCGCCGGGTGTATCCTGGAGAGCTTTCACACCGGCCACAGCTTTCAGCACAAGGACACACCATGCACATACAAGCACGAGAAGGTGGATATGTCTCCAGCATGAGTGCATGCCAGCCTGTTAGATTCACACAGTCACACTTTAAAGCAGCACATGATCAACCATAATGTTCAGGTCGACTTGGTAAATTCATATCATTAAAAGAAAATAAATTATCAGATGCAAACGCAAAGATAAGAAGTGAGTGTTTGTTTTTTTTGGTTTTTTTTTTCTTTCAGCATAAGATGAGGGTTTCTGCAGAGATCTCTGTGCCGTCCAGTTGCTAGGCAACGCTGCGACCGCTGATGCAGAAGGCCTCGGCACATTTTACAGCAGCTAAAGCAGGACAGCGGGGCCAAATGGCGAATGCATGTTTGCAACATTTTCTCCCTTCTCAAAGCTTCTTCGATGTTCTTGCTCTGGTGCCGCTCCGCCGGTCCTGGAGCTTTCTCAATCGCAGGCAGCCAGCAGTGCTTCCGCTGAGCTTTGTGAGATTATTTGTTTTTATTATAAGCCACATCTGCTTGTTCATATCCAGTGACCAAACATGATTTGTTAACTGTCTTGTAAAGCATTGGTGAGCCTCGGTGTAGTATGGAGTCGCCTTGAGTGTCATGTATGAACACCCAGGTGAAGTCCATTAAGTGCACCAAAGCAGTAAAACCATTAGAGAGCCATCTTTTATCAGTGTCAGTCACAACTACTTCCTTTCACAATTAACCCATTTCTACATCGTCTTAAATTCATTCGTTCATTCAGTCATCTTCAGGAACAGTTTTATCCTGGTCCTGGTTTTGTTGGATCCCGGGAAGAGTGAGGTGGGAATACAGCCCGGATGGGGCACCAGTCCATCGCAGGGCAACCACGCACAAACACATTCACCCCTAGGGGCAGTTTAGCATAGCCAATCCACCTCCTGGGGTATTCTTCCCACACGGATATGGCGAGAACGTGTGAAACTCCTGACAGACAAGATTACTCGAACCGATTTCCCCAGAGCTCTGAGGTGACCATGCTACTCTCTGGCCTTAAATTATTTACATAAAATCTATTTCTAAGTGCATGAAACCTGAATGCATTTGACTGAACAGTCATTCTTATTATTAGTGACTCAAAAATCTCAGAGGAGTTTAGTGGAATAAGCTAAAAGCGCTATGCTATTGATTAGAGATAAAGACACAGCTTCTTGCTCAGTACTCAGGAAAGTTTGGTGTGGAGAGCAATTATTCTAAAATGTCTGTTCAGCACACAGGACAGCAGTAACTCAAAGTTTATTTATGAATTCCCATGCAGCCATGTCACCAGCTGGTTGCTCACATTCCCACGGATCTGAGTTCAAGTTTTCAATAATATCGCAATCCTTAAATTACAATATTACAGCAAGCGCATAATCAGCACAGAATAACCCAGGATCGTCTATGAGTTTACATAAGGTCCTGTTCAGGCGTTACTGAGGAGCTGCCACACTTCATTAAACTCTCTCCTTCCCCTTTAACACATGCTCCGTATATAATAGCGTGAGGCTGATAAATGTTTTGGGAATTCTGTGCATCATTGAGCCAAGTGGACATGACAGATTGCAGCACATATAGGAAAAAGTATTAAAACAACCGATCCATAGCGAATGTCAGAGTGCTGTCAGTTGTGTCGATAGCGTGCTTAGGTCTTAATCAGTCGGACGTCCTGTTTTCAGTACATTATATTCTGCTCAGGCCACAAGAGCACCATTCTGCCTATGGTTAAACACACTTTATACCACCGTGTTGTTGATTTCTCAAATCTGATTGGTCAGAATAGTTACAGCTGTAACTATTCAAATGACAGGTTTACATTACATTACATTTACAGTATTGTTTCTATAGCAACAGCTCATTCACAGGGACGTGTATGATGGACGTTCCACATAATCTTTAATTTGTTATTAAGCAAACAGATTAAAAACTGTGTCATTACTTAGCAAAGGAAACATATAGTCATTCACGTGTTGAAGTTTTCTGTTATAGCAGATATTTACTAACATTTATGGAAGGAGTCTCCAGTGTCAGCACTTTGTAACAATCAAGTAAATAATAAGTTTTCCACCACAGGAATCTTTCCAGTTTCTAACTAGTAACATAAGCTGCACTTTTTGTCTTATATATGTCAAGAGAGAGAAAAAAAAGAGAGGCTGGTGAGACTGTTTATAGCTGCTATAACATAAGTGAGAACAGGAACTAATGTATCTCATGGACATTCTGTAACACTAAATGTAACTATAAATGGGTAAAAAGCATGATGTGTCATTCATTAATAAATTAAACTTTGTAATTGTTGGCAAATCGCTGTGGTATAAGAGGAATAACACACTTCGAGACGTACTCTTATAGTAAAATAATCCACTCCAGGATTTGAATGATCCTCTGCTTCGTGTCATGCCTCATCAAGGCACCCTGCTGTGGATTGTTTTCCTATAACAGCACACCCCATCCTGTTTTATTCCTTACACATACATGCCCAGTGAGATGAAATTCTATCAGCCACTGTGACTGCACTTGGTTGTATTTACACCGTGACTAATAGACAAGAGATGTGTACAGTATATAGAGCTAATTCCACGAAAATCATTAAAAAAAAATCATGTAGCAAAGAGTTGCCTAAGGAAATGAATTGCGATTGACCATCATAAATAGATAGCTGTCTAATTGTTGATTAGTTTTATCCATATGGTAGCCTTGAAGGGTTGAGTACTCAGTGTTTGAGAAAAAGGAAATGATGCTTAGACTGGATGAGAGGAAATTATGCCTTGATAAATAACTTCAACTAATCTGTTACAGCTGAAATATGACAGTATAATTCTGTGCGAGTAAAAACATCAACGTCAACACCTGACTTAGCAAGACTATTTGGGGCGAAGCATGAGAATGCTTTAAGGAAGATGCTGAAAAGATGAAGGAAGCCCATTCCAAAATTAGAACTGCTTTCCTCTTTCGATGATAAACCTCTGTTCCTAATGGTTCCTGGTCCCTGTTTTCTTTTTATCTGTCTACCTACACCATACAGCCAGAAGTATGTGCACCCCTGACCATCACACTCACATGTGCTTGTTGAACATCTCATTCCTGATTTATTCCCCCTTTCCTGTTATAATAAGCTCTACTCTTCTGGGAAGCTTTCCACTAGATGTTGGAGCGTGGCTGTGGGGATTTGTGTTCATTCAGCTACAAGAGCATTCGTGAGATCAGGCTCTGATGTCAGGTAAGGAGTCTCCAGTTCCAGTTCATCCTAAAGGTGTTCAGTGGGGTTGAGTAAGTTCAGGGCTCTGTGCAGGACACTCGAGTTCTTCCACTCCAACCTTCACACACCATGTCTTCATGGAGCTCGCTTTGTGCACAGGGGCATTGTCATGCTGGAGCAGGTTTGAGTCTCTTAGTTCCAGTGAAGGGAAACTGTAAAGCTACAGCACACAGAGACGTTCTATACAATTGTGTGCTTCAGACTTTGTGGTAACAGTTTGGAGAAGAACCACATATAGATATGATGGTCAAATGTCAACCTACTTTGGCCAGAGAGTGTATCTGTGTATTGTCTGTTAGAAAAGGGTAGAAAGTAACAAACGACATGTATTCGGTACTTGAGTACACGTTCATTGTAACTGTACTTTTTTTTGAGTATAATTAATTATATCGGCATTTCACGGCTCAACATCCAACCTGCGGAAACATGTACAGGTAAGCCGTTAGCTAGCTGAGTAAGCTAAACTAGCACTAGACAGATCTTTTGATGTTTTACAGTATGAAAGCACTGTATTAAACTTATGATGTTACATCAATGTTTTGTAGCTAAATATACCTAAGTGCAGCTACAGCCTGTAGCTAACACTGTAAGTAACACACTAATGTGTAAGGGGTGACTTTGCTAAAAAAAAATTATAATAATGAATTAAGATGAGTTAGTTAGCTACATGTTACATTTCTTTATATACAGTTGATAATCCAGGTGGTGTTCACTTCGCAAATGCAATCCTCAGGTATACTACATTTTCAGATTAGTAGTAAAAAAAAGGCATTTGTAAAGTAATTACTCAAGTAGTTTTTAACCAGATGACTTATTTACTCTTAGTTGAGTTATTTTCTTGATCACTACTTTTACTTTTACTCAAGTCCATGTGTTTTGTACTTTTTCCAACACTGCTGTTAGAATGCCAGTTAATAATAATAATAATAATAATAATAATAATGATGATATGCAGCATCTGCTCCCTGCTAACAATAGGACTGTATATTACACCGAAATAAAAATAAAAATGTTGTGCACAAAAACGCGGTCAGAGATACCATTTATATCTCATGTGGTAAATTTCTAGATGTTTCTTCACCTTCAACTTTGACACACCTGGAATGAAAAATGGATGAACTTGTCTTTCAAATGGATGGTGTGAGGAAAGAAGGTCTTTGAATTACTACTCTGTACCAGACCTCTTCCTCACACTACGTACGCCCTCGTACTGTCCGTGAGAGGCATCTTTATAGTCATCTCATTACTTTAATGTGCTTTACTCTGAGCGCTCGGCTGTCCAGTTACAATTAGCCACCTTAATGAATTAGAATGGCAGCTATGATAGTGATGAATACTGCATGAAATAAAGATTGTACTATTCATTTGGCTGAACCATTTTTTGGAAGGTTAAAAGGGGAAAACAGAAAAAGGTGCCAATTTTTCTTAGGTTTAGTTTTTTTTTTTTTTCAATCATGGTACAGTCTCCAAAAAATGTATTAAACTCCAAACTGTATTATCAGATATTTTAAGCTGGAGGATACAGAAAAATAAAACAGAACATTACATTTTTAAACTGTGAGCTATAAGGGTTTTTCACTTTTCTGGTGCAATATTATCCGTATAGCTATCCAATAATAAAAAAAGAGGAGCCATTTAAATTTTCTGAAACCTTTAAGTCATCAAGAGGTTAAAATTTTCCTGTGCTGACTTGTAGAAAAACACCAAGCGTATGCTTTTAGAAGTGCTAAGCTATGTTTTCTTGTTCATTGCCAGCAAATTCTCTTATTGGAAACGCCACTCATTCCTGTTAGAGAAGGCTAATTAAGGTTTTTTTTCCTTTTCACCTTCCCTTTGGGCTTTCCTGCTTGATATATTGCTTTATGTGTAGGAATGTAGGGCTGATTTCTTGCTGTGGAGATGTGGAACAATTCTCCGTGGATTGCAATAATGCTTTAACGTCTCACACAATGTACAGCTCAGTGTGAGTTTCTTTAAATTACAATTTTCGCATTCAGTGTTGTCTTTGGTTAAAAATATGCTGACTCTTTAGAACCAGGGTTCTCAAAGTGGGGTCCATGAAGCAGAGCCAAGGGGGTTCGTGAGTTTATAAATTTGTTACCCACCATTATCAAAGTTATTATGCCTATAAATAATGGAATCTGGAATGCTTCTGTAATGACAAAGTAAGGACAGTGCATGGCACTGACACACGCAGATAACACAGTGATTCAAAATTGGATAAAGGGTCAATATGGTTTTGTCAGCATAGTAATTTAAGATTAATTACTAAATCATTACACTTTAATCAATACGCTAGTTTATTATAGTGATTAGGAATTATTGAAGAACTACTATGGTAACACTTAATTACTTACTGCTTAGTTAGTAGGTACTAAAGCATTAATTAAGGTTTTTAACTCTTCCAGAAACCCTTGAGGGTGAGTGTTTGTTGTGGATATGTGTGTGGAGTGTGTGTTATGAAGGCTGAATGTTTCCTGGACACACTGATGGACAATCTGTCCCGACACATTCTCAGACATGTCCCCTGAGTCCAGTTTTAGCAGTCGTCTCCCAGTGAAGCACTATGCTTCCTTCCTGATGTCCACTCAGACACACTATGACTCACCACCTCATGGTCACCTGACCAGGGCCTTGTGTGCTAATTGGCTGCTATGCTGAGAACACAAGAAGCCCTAGAGGTATAGGTATTCTTTGTTCCTGCACAAAAAACATGTAAACAATCACATCCAGCCCCCCAACCACACATATTGTGTAAGACATGAGCATTACTAGGTCACTTTGTCTTATTTGGTATAAATAGTATTACATGCTTGATGCATAGCTGGCTTTGAATCCTTTTTTACCCCTCACAAAAACCTAAACCTAAAATATCACCACGCAGATGTCTGAGCTTTTAAAAACATATCTTTAATGGATGTATCTTTAATGGATGTGTGTGTGTGTGTGTGTGTGTGTGTGTGTGTGGCATATTTACAACATAGTTTCAGCAAATGGCTCCCTAGTTGTATTACAGGAAAGTATGTCGTCATGTGATAAAAAAAAGAAAAGAAAGCTTTTGGACTGCCGAAGTCGGTTTCACTTGAGGAAAAGCCACAAGGTAACCACAAATCACTACAATCACTTGCTTTTCAAAGCACGATGATGTTATACAACAGCTGATTTTTGCTTCTAATATAATTTACTATACTTGGTTGTCCCAAAACCAATACAAGCCTCTTAAATGGGTAGAGCAGGTCATAAAAAGATCCAGAAGGCCAAAACTTGTATTGTAGGCATCATCTTGATGGTATTTTTATATTTAACCCAGAGTATTTGAGGATGCCTTAAAAATAATATTAACTTCACAATCCCAGGAGTTACAGATGGCAGGAGAGCTGTTGTCTTACTCCAGTTTTTGACACACCACACATATTTCCTGTTGGCAGCATGATTTCTGTCGCTCCTTTCTTTCTCATGAAGAGATTATAACACTGTAAAGACACACAAACAAAGTAAAACAAAACAAAACATCCAAAACCCTTTCCTGAGCCCCAGGGAAGGGCAGCGTGTGTGTGTGTGTGTGTGTATGTGAAAGAGAGAGACAAAGAGACAGACAGACAGACAGACAGACAGACAGACAGACAGATAGAGAGAGAGAGAGAGAGAGGACAGCAGGATGTGGAAATCAATGGTTGTAAAACTGATGAATGCTCAGTACCTTCATTCCGCCATCTTGCTGATGACACACAGTCACAAGGCCAGATGTGGTGTTTGGTTCCTGTTTTGATAAACAGATGTGAAAACTAAGTTTGATGTGGATATTCTGTCACAAAGGTTTTTTTTGGGGGGGTTTTGTATTGTTTCAACAGCAAGCCTGAGGACACACAGCCTTGGGCAGCTATATGGTTTTCCAATAAATTGAATGAAAAAAGATTTAGTAATTGTGCAGGTGAAAGAAATATAAATATAAAACAACTTCAGCTGTCACTTCAGCTAAAAAATTCTTAGGAATTATAAGAAGTGAAGGTAATTTCACTGTCTGAATTTCATAAGAATGATACTAAGAATGATACTACAGGCTTTGGTAGCTCCTCCCACTGCTATAGCTTTTTTTATTTTGCCAATTTTTGCCAATTTCTTCCTAATTTGTTTGGTTGCCAGTTCCCACCCACCAAACAGCTCTCCCCATCATACCCCAGCTATCAATTGGTGTAGGGTGAAGGCTAACATGTGCTTCCTCCGAGACAAATTGCTGCTCATGCAGCATTACAGGGCGGCGTAACACACACGGAGAAAAGCGTTATCCGCCCTCTTCCACATACATGAGCTCACAGACGCTCAGGATTGGTTAGCGTCACTGTGATTGACAGGGAGGGAGAGCACGGCCAATTTGCTCTCTAGACTCCTGGCCACGGATATCTGTGAAGAATATAAGAAATGAAGGAGAAGCATCTGAAATACACTCTTACTGTATTCATATTCATTCTTCATCATATAAGAAATACAAATCACCTCGAATCTGAGCCAATCCTAATACTATCTATTATAATATTTTATATAGCTATGTAATTTATATAAAGTAATTCAATACTGCATATCTTTCTGTAATACATCTGTTACTTTAATTCATGTCTGTTCATGTTTAGTGTTTATTTTATTCATTATTGTGTTTCTTTTCCTTTAGTTGTTGTTATTGTTTGTCTGTATAACTTTTATATTATTTTGCTTTGGCAACATTGTTAAAACAGTCATGTTAATAAAGCACACTGTGGACTGAAAGTGAACTGAACTGTGGCATCGTCAGGATTCAAAATCACGATCTCTTGACTTACTTTCCATGAATTTACAATCACTGACCATTAATATAATGTACAGTACATGAAGGCTGGCAATATAATAATAAAAAGACATTCTATTCATACCACAACTACTCTTACTGTAGTTTTCTTGTAGTATCTATCTACATGTCTAGTTATCACCCTTCTGTCTCTCTTGCTTATGTTCACAGGTTGTATCAGCCTGATACTCACAACTGAACATAATCAGCAGGCTGCAAATCAATAGCTCACATGTCTAACACATTTCAGCCCGTGAATCCTGATGTGACAGCTCGGTGTCATTGGGATTCAGCCAAGAGCAAGCTTGTATTCTTTAACCTTGAAGAAGAGAGGTCACAGGGACGTGTAGGTCTATGGCTGTATCCACCGTTCCTTTAAAAAGAAAATTCTGAATGTCTATAAAATGCTATTCAGCCCACCATCACTATCTTTTAAGCTTGGAGAGCACGGGTCACTCAGACACGATGGGCTGTAATGGTTAATAGCTGTTTGTGCCATTTAAGAGCAAACCCAAGATTTTTTGATCATGAGATAGTCATCCATCTCAGAGCCTGAATTTGGGTTTTGTATTGCAGGTACTTCATTTATGTATGAGAGTGTGCTGTGCATGTTTTTCAGTTTTCACTTCGAACCAGAGCTTTTTCTCTTCTTTTTCTTTTAGAGAGGTGGATTTCCCCTGCTTGTATTCATGTGCTCGGTTTAATACCTTATCGTTTCTTTAGTACGGCTCATTCACACAAATACAAAAGATGCTCCACATAATCTAATAATAAAAGGATTAAAAAAATTTTTTTAAAATGTCTTGTTGCTTATCAAAGAAAACGTGTAATCATTGGACTGGTAGAGCTTTCTGCTAGATGTTTAGCTAACATTTATGGAAGGAGTCTCCATTGTCAGTCATTGTCCATTGTCTTTCACAACATGGGAGACTCTTCAGGACAGACGAGTTTACGCTTTGCTGTTTCTCAGTAACATGACATGCTGCTTTTTTTTTTTTTTTGTCTTATTGACTTCAGCAGAGAGAAAAAAGAGAGACTGGGGAGGGGACGACTGTTTATAGCTGCTATAACATAAGTGAGAACAGGAACGAACTTGTCTCATGGACGTTACACGACGTTAAATGTAACTATAAACAGTTAAAAAGCACAATGTGTCGTTGGCATCATTAGCAAATTGTGTGGTTTAAGAGGAGTTAAAGATTTTAGGTGGTGCTGTTATATGAAAATAATCCACTTCAGAGTGGTAATGCTTTAGCCTGATGTGCAGCGCGGATGATTTTCGTATAACAGCATGTTAACACTTAATATTTAGTGCAATATAAATCCAGTATACCGCAATGCCCAGTACGAAGGATGTTGATGTTTAGGTGTGCATGAGTGTATACTGACATCACAGATGTTGAGTGTATTGCTGTATTATTGAAGGTGATTTTTTTGTGTCCAAGCTACAGAAATAATTTTCTTTCTTTCTATCTTACTCTGCTTTGTACACCAGCTTCACATAACAACGACTATATTTTAAGAGAAAGGCAAAGTAGTTTGATCTGTCACCTGCGACTGTGATCATGATGCTGCAATTCTCTCTCTTTTTCATTTCAGATGCTTCTCCTTCATTTCTTATGTACTGGGGCTGTAAAACTCCACCATTCCAGATGAGATTTTCTCATAAATGAGCTGGTTGAATGAATTAAAGGAGTTGCTAATTGACCTCCCTCTTCATCTACACACATACACACACACACACACACATACAAAGGGAAACCATCCTTTGGGCTACGGCTCCATCACACACACACACACACACACACATCTCTCTCTCTCTCTCTCTCTCTTTCTCTCTCGGAATACCAGTGATGTGGTTGAACTAGGCTGTCTGATATTAACACACTGACAACAAAACACCTTCTGTCACACACACAGGAGGTTAATTCCCGTCATAGCATTATCGAACCACTCTCAGCAAGATGTCATTTTATGTGGTTTAATTTGGTTTGTATCAGTATGCATTAGAAGCTACTGGAATGTGTGCTGTTTGAAGAAGGAACAGCTGGCTGTAAATAGCAGGAGAGCTGTTTTGCTTTGTCTGTATGCAAAGACTATGTGGGCAAAAGGAAACCATCCCGGAAAGGGTTAACGAATCCTTCTCAGAGATAGATATTGCCATGGAAACAGCTGCGTGACTGCTTGCAGCTTGTATTTGGTACTCCCGAGGAAGAGGGGGAGAGAGAGAGAGAGAGAGGGAGAGAGAGAGAGAGAGAGAGAGAGAGATAGAAGAAGGAGAGACAGAACAATAGAGTGAGAGCTATTTTAAAATTCTGAGAGCACTAACTGAAGTGTTTAAGAATTAGTATAGTGAAAAAAAACACCAAATATCGTGAAAGACACTTCAGTCAGCTAGCCAGATGTATGTAATCTGTGCACCATCTCTCTCTCTCTCTCTCTCTCTCTCTCTCTCTCAGTCTCTTTGCAAGATGAACCGGAGATATACCCATCACATGTGTTAACAAGAAGAGGTCTAGGCTGCATAAAGAACCAGCTCTGTCAGCATCCGATCAGAATCTGATGCTGCTATATGGGACAGACATACAGACATACATACATACATTCATAAATAAATAAATAAGAACAGGAGAAAATATCAGTATGAATCTGTAAATAAATGAAATACTGGGTGATGTAGCAGATGTGAAGGATGGTGCCTGTGAGCAAGAAAGAGACGGAGAAAAAAGGGAAAGAAGACAAAAAGAAGAGGGAGGGTGAGACTGGGAAGCAGATCTCTTCAGAATGGGAAAGATCCTGAGAGAGACACATACAGGGAGAGGAAGAGAGAGAGAGAGAGAGAGGGAGGAATAACCATCACTGAGTGCTGTAATGACGTGGAAAAGAGGGGCACACAGAGAATCCCCCTCTCTCCTGTGCTCCTATTCCCCTTTCTTCCTCTTTCTCACCTCCATTCACCTCATTTCTGAAATATTTTGGTGTTTTTTTTAATATAATCCCTTTTTTTTCTTTTTTTTTAAATTGATGTTATTATTTCATCCTAAAATTGGACATTAACACCTCTTTCTCATGTGCACTGGCTTTTCTGATCATGCCTTGAAAGCAATGGCCATTAGAGATGAAAGCTACAGAACACTAAATGTATGTTCAGACGTATTTAAAAGATTTTAGATCCACCAGGACCGTTCTGTCAGAAATAAGGAAAGGTATCTAGTGTATCATCAGCTGATCTTTTTCTAATCTTTATCTGTCCAGTTGTTCTTGGCTGTCTTCCTTTTATTGGCTAACAGGAGTGGAAGCTGAAGTGCTCTTCTGCTGTTGTAGCTCATCTGCCTCAAGGTTTGATGTGTTGTGAGATGCTTTTCTGCTCACCGTGGTTGTAAAGAGTGGTTTTTGAGTTACCATAGCCTTCCCATCAGCTCAAACCTGTCAGCTCTGACCTCTCTCATCAACAATGCACTTTCACCTTTCTGAGTTTTTGTTTGTTTCACACCAATCTGTGTAAATTCTAGAGACTGTTGTGCGTGAAAATGCCAGGAGATTGGTTTTCAGTTTTGTGATATATTTAAAGTAGCTAGCTAACTGTTGCCACCATTCCATGATCTCAAAGTCATTGAGATCACTGTGATTTGTCCCTCATTCTGATGTTTGATGTGATCATTAACTGAAACGTGTATCTGCATGATTTTATGCATTGCACTTCCGCATATGATTACGGTACATGTAATAATAAAATATATTTTATCTTTACAGCTTCTTTGATCTTGCCAAGAAGAGAATGCAATATATGTATATGTATGTACTCTGGAAAGCAACATACTGTCCATGTGTGTCAGGAATCTTATGGGCCAAGCCATGTGTCTTGTTATCCGTCATACATCATTGCCTGACATATGCGCTCTCCTCGCTGGATCAGCTCCAGTGGGACACGTCTCATTCAGAATCAATTAAAGGGCCAACGTGATATTCACTCACAACTTCATTTTCACCCATTGGCACACTGTTAAGAGAGTCAATGGAGGCGTGTTTTGAGAGAGCGCCCACATCGATTGCAATCATCCAAGAAATGTCACCGCTTTACCCATGATGAGTCCACTAGTGACTCCGAAGAACAGGAGTCAGCGGTCTGTGAAATGCCCCCTCCGTCTCTATTTCGAGGTCTATCAGATGACGCTAATTGGAAAGTCTACACTGTAAAAAAAAAATCTGTTAATTCATAGGAGAAAAAATCAAAGAAATGGTTTTACAGTAATACAATTACATTGCAAATCAGTTAATTACAATTATCATTTAAATTTACAATTATTTAACAAAACTATATAATTTAGCTTTAAATGGTGATACTAGTTTTTTTTTTTTTTTTTTTTTGAGAATCATAACCAATCACTCCCAATCATACATTGTACATTATAGTAATTTGAAGAATGTTAATTTGATGGAAAAATAAAGATAAATAAAAGCCAAGTAAGGATGGCCTCATGACCTTCTGCTATGATGACAATCGTTCAGACTTATTTCAGTTAAAAACATATAAATATTTTGTTTACTGAAGTTAATATCTTAACTAAAGTAACTAGATTTTCTTCTTGTCTAAAGACTAGCTACAATAACATTTTTTGATAGTTAATGCTAGCTGGTTAGGTTAATTTGTTGGTTAGATTGCTTTCAAGTCTTCTACTGAACCTTCTATGGGATGTTTACCTTATAGTACTGGGGGCAGATGTGGCCTAATGGTTAGAGAGTCGGACTTGTAGCCTGAAGGTCGTGGGTTTGAGTCTCAGGTCCAGCAGGGATTGTAGGTGAGGGGAGTGAATGACCATGAGCAAGGTGTGTGTGTGTACGCACTTGGATGGGTTAAATGCAGAGCACAAATTCCGAGTATGGGTCACCATACTTCCCCACAAGTCACTTCACTTCACTAATGTCTGAGGTATGCAGGTAAATGATATAGTTAATGTCCCTTGTGGCCAGATGCCCTCTCTCCTCCTCTATGGGAATACTCAGTGGAGTCTTGGGAAAGTCAAAATATTAGAAATACTGTCACCAATAGTGTGCCTCAACACATTCTCTCTGACGGTGCAGATTTTCCCAGTAACAAGATTTTAACAGTAACTCCTCGACAAAACATAAAGTCATGGTCATGAGGTGATGTCATAGTGATGCTATTAGTTCTCAGCACGGAATTGATCGAATGGGAAAGCTCTGCTAATTCTGAAGGATGAAGTCAAACTGAAAATGTATATATATTGGACTGTTTCTGGCACAAGGAGTAGTATTAGTAATATGAATAATTGGTTTAGTAATGCTTAAAGGGGTCGAGCCAAATTATATGCACGAGAGGCAATGCTGAAGATATCCACTCTGTCACAGAGACAAACTAGGCAGTGTAAATGATAAAGAAAAGGCTTCTCAGTCTGACTTTTACGCAGCAGTATCTGCATTTTTCATTTGACATTTTATCCGCACAGAATATGAGCAGGAAATTGGAGCATTTACCACACTCCTGTTTACAAGGATGCTGACGTTGCAAAATGGAAATGCATGGCCATGTTTGTCCCACTTCTCACACACACACACACGCTGCCGCACAGCTATTGAAACTTTGATTAAGTTTCGTAACTTTCCGATTAGACCAGTATAATACACGAGCACTTCTAGAGATGAAACACAACAAACTGTGTTGCAGATGCAGTGAAACGTAAAAAATAATATCCTGGCAATATGTAAAGCTGCAGTCAGAGGTGTACACTACCGTTCTAAACTGCTGTTTACTACAGTAGTGTGCAGTTTCAGTCAAAGCTAATGAATCTGTTAATGAGGCAGAAGAGGAGGAACTGCCTGAAACTGCCACAGCCACTGATTGAAAATTATTTCTGTCCATCTGTCCACACATTTTTTTTTATTATTATTCTGGAAGATCTATTTTAAACAATAATTATCAAACTGAAGCAGGATATTAAGATAGACTGTAGTTGTCTAATCTACTGGTATAATTTGATTATTTCATTACCTTGATCTGTTTTTTTAAGGTTACAAGGGATGTTTTGTTGTAAAATTGCAGATATAAAAAACTTTGGAAGTGGCTCAGTTACAAAACATTTGTACTAAAAGTGTCGTGTGATTTGTTCTGCAACTCGAAGCTTAGATAGTTCTGAAGGATGAAGTCAAACTGAAAATGTACATATACTGGACTGTTTCTGGCACAAGGAGTAGTATTAGTAATATGAGTAATTGTTTTCGTAATGCTTAAAGGGGTCGAGCCAAATTCTATGCACAGGAGGCAATGCTGAAGATATCCACTCTGTCACAGAGACAAACTAGGCAGTGTAAATGGCAAATAGTTTTAGGTAGGCAAATAGTTTTAGGGGTCTATTTTTGAGCCAGGTTGGTTGGATGTAAGTAAATGTTTTCTTGGTCAGAAATGAATGTAATTTCTCTAGCGAGGGTGCAGTAGCACAACAAACATGTAGGTAAAAAAGTGTTGAACCCACAACCCAAAATTGTTCTTAACCTCTTAAGGCCTTTAAAGTCCTGTCCCATTTCTTCAAACCCAGTTTTATAAATGTACATCGAATATCACCTCACTTCATCATAAATATGATATGGCATCCAACTACTAACTAAATACGTGGTCCATGAGGACTGAACACCTTTGGGATGAACTGGAACGGCGACTGCACCCCAGACCTCCTCGACATCCTAACATCAGAGCCTGACCTCACTAATGCTCTTCTAGCTGAATGAACACAAATACCCACAGCCACGCTCCAACATCTAGTGGAAAGCTTCCCAGAAGAGTGGAATGTGCAAATTTAGTATTGATGTGGACATGGTATGGTCCGGTACTTTCTGTAAAGAGAACAGTGCATTACGCTATCATTGTCATGACAGTGGAAAAGACAGAAAGTAAGTAATTGCTACACATAAGAGGAGCATAAACGATTTCTATATGGCGGCTGTATCAGAGGGGATCTCTCAGATGAAGCTATAAATGGTCTTGATACATTCTGTAAGCCATCATGTAACTGCTATTACAGCTACGTGTGTGTTTATGGAACAGTCATTGTGTTCATTGTGACCATTAGCATGGATGTATATGGATCATAGACAGACGGTGTCCTGCATTCACTACTAGGTCACAAGACAACGGAGTCCCAGTCTCTCTCTCTCTCTCTCTCTCTCTCTCTCTCTCGCTCTCTCATTGCATCTCTCTCATAGCATCTGCATCTAGTGTGAGCATGGCTATATTTAGAGAGGTTAGTCAGTGATGACATGCTTTCCACATTTCTCCACAGGCGTTATGGAGGGCGGGAGTGATGGAAGAAAAACGGGAAAAAAGGAGGGAGGAGAGGAAAAGAAGGGAAAGTGGTGACAGACTGGCAACCCAATGGAATAATCTGTGTTTTCCATATGATTCACTTCTTTCTCTATATTTGTTGGGTAAATGTATCACTATGATGTAACCCATACTGAAACACTATATATTATTTGATATACTATATACACCCACTTTATTAGGAACACACACCTGTTCGTTCATTCAATTATCCAATCAGCCAATCATGCGAGAGAGGTCAAAGGAGAATGGCCAGAGTTGGCAGGAAGGCTATGGTAACTCGAATAACCACTACTTAAAACCGTGCTGAGCTGAAAAGCATTTCACAACATGTCAAACTTTGAGGCGGATGAGCTACAAAAGCAGAAGACCACATCGGGTTCCACTCCCATCAGCCAAGAACAGGAATCTGAGGCTACAGAGGGCACAGACTCACAAAACTGGACAGATGAAGATTGGAAAAAGACCAGACGATGATACACTAGATGGATTGTTAGATCTAAAATCTTTTAAACACATTTCAAGATGTATTTTTGAAGGTTAAAAAACATCACCTGGTCTTTTTCCTCTCTTCACCTGGTCATGTTTTGTGAACGTGTGCGCACTGCATCCTCTGTCTTTCAGTACCATCATTACACATTGGCTTCAGTGCATTGATTTTATGAAACTTGTGAAATTAGTGTGAAAAATAAAGTTGCCCCTGAAACAGATGCAGCCATGTTGGATGTGGGTTTATTGACGTATCGAGAACATGCTGTCAGAAGCTATTAACCTGCTCATGCAATTACTTATCATGTTAATATAAATTAATAGGAGAGATGAAAAAAAGAGTATGTGTGAAATGTCTTCACGCATTCGTTCCCCAGTTATTATGTAGTGTGTAATCGCAGAATTCGCTGAAATTTTAAGACTGATTTCTAGGAGTGGAACCAACAACAATCAAGATTTCTGTTTCAGAGTCCTGTTTTATGACCTGAGATACTGCAGGTCTCCATGGACTTACTCATTATGTGTAGCTGTCGTCTTTATGGTATTCAAAAAATAGAAGGAGGCATGTTATTAAATAAAATAGAAGGAGAGATGTTATTAAATATGTTCTTGGAAGTATGTAATTCCACTGCCTAGCATGAGTGAGGAGCTAATCTGAGAAGAGCTTCATGACCACAATGCGTTTCCCAAACAAGAGCGTGCACAGAGGACAAAAACCAGAAAGACGACAAGCTTCTCTTCTCCTGACATGTAATTAAACTAGAAACAAAAGAGAGAGGAAGTTGGTAATGTCAGTGCCTACGGAGACGGAAACTGTGTTTTGCTGCATTCATGTCATATCAGAAGTATGACAACTACGATTCTCACGAAAACTGTGAGTTTACACGGAGTACTGAGGTCACTGACGTTGCAAAGACCTCATGGATGAAGGTTATCGTACTCCTAAAAACACCTTCTTCCTCTTTTTCTCCATTCTACTTTACCCCTTCCCCTTCTCCTCTTCCTCCTACATATACTTGGCCTGTTCAATCTGTAGATTTGAGCTGATTAAACCTTTGTGACACCGGAGCCCTAAATCTCACGGAAATAAACGTGAGAGCTGGATGATAAACTGGATTGAGGAATCTGCTGCGCATGACAGCAGATAAATTTGATTTGCTCTTGTCGGATGTTTCTCATTGGATGTTTTTCAGTGCTGTTCTTCTTATCCAAGGAATACCATAATCTATGCTGCTTAGCAATCAAACCTTACTGCTAACAGACTATATTGCATGGTGAAAGAATTGCTTATTGCGAATATTAAATTAATAATAATAAATTATCATATTGTTTTTGTCGCTCTTTTATAAAAGTGATAAGCCACTCAAGGGCATGATTTTATCGCAGGTGATAAATGGGGGTTTTACTCTGCTTCACTTCGTACCTGCCAACAACACAATAACCTGTGAAAAACATCCCCGTAACTTGTGTTTTTTTTTTGGGTTTTTTTGTCACCCTTGCCTGTCAGCGTGACTCAGAAGTGTTACCCAACTTAAATGTTGTCTTAAGTTTGCAACATATAAACAGGAAGTCTTCTCAATCCTCCCCAGTACTACTACGTTATTAATAATAATTTGGTTGTGAGGTTGTTGGAAAGGTAGAGATTCAGCATCTAGAGTCCTCTGGTGGTCCTTCATCACCAGGATATTGAACATCCTGCCACATTAATCATACTGTTTTTGTGTCCTGGGACACATACCCCCTCCTCACTTAGATCAAATAAAAGCCCAATGATAAATTACTCGTCATATCGTTAGAATAAAAATAGCATGCAGAGAGGAGGAGGGGCATGGGGACAGTTGTTTGGAGGTGCGCCAGGGTTTCGGTTATGGGATGAGGTATGGGTTGAGTCCATGGGGAATGCTGGATGGGGAAACTGTTTGAGTTTGACACTGAGTTCAGTCCAAGGAAGAGTAGATTTTAAATTACAGACTTACACATACAACCCACACAACATCACGCACAGGTTTACTTCTTTTATCATGTGCTAGTTTTCCTGTACTTTACATTTTCACTGAAACTAAAACAAGTTCAAGATGCTGTAAACATACATGTACATCAGGATAATCAACATTAAATCATCATCTGTTCTGATATACTGTTGGTCTGATTTACCAGTGACAGTATCACAGAAAATACATTATATAGTAATAAAAAAGATCACTGGAGCTCCAGCATGCAGAAGAATCAGATGGAGAGCTCATAAAGACATTATACTTTTTATGTTTGTTTTATTTATTTTTTTATTTATTTATTTTTTGTTATATCATAATGACCATGATCATTATGTTAGACTATATGTTTACATATAATTAAACGTAAATAAATAAATAAAATAATTAAATAAAAATAAAAATAATTAAATTAAATAAAAAAGATAACATTTTCATGCACTTTTCATCGATTGTAATTATTTTTTTATTTGCAGGCGGGAAATAGTGATTTAATAAATTAGTGAATTTCGCTGTTCTAAACAGTCTGAAAGCCTCTAAAGCAGGTTTCTGTGTAATTATAAAATGTGTTATACAGGTCACAGCCATGTTTCTCAAAATCTTGCAAACAGAATTAGCTCTGAATGATCTGAATGCTATGCTAACAGGCAGTGTAGGGAAAAGTGTACACAACTGCACAGGTTTCAGAAAAATCTTATTAGAAAAATACTCCAGATTCATGTTTTTACAAATATGTGGGATTTTCACAAATATCTCCTGCAAGACTGGATGAAAATTCTTGTTGTTGGTGTTATTTTTTTTTTCTGATGGACACTGAAGTGATGCACTTGTCTGTATGTGCATTTGACATGGCACCAGTTTGATATTTATCGGGATTGGCTGATATCAGCAAAAAAAAAATTGTGGATCAGATATCAGAGGAAAAGAAAATAAATTCAATCCTTTCCTGTAACAAATAGAAAAGATTTATTTTTGTTTTGAAAACTGCAAATGTTTACATGTAAAGAGACATGATCATATTTTTTTGTTAGGACTGATTTTATTATATTTACAATATTGACCATATAATTGAAAGTAAATTTAATTGAAAAAATCAAATTAAATAAAAAAAATAAAAAGCTGCGGTGTGTAAGTCATGTTTTTAGCTTTGTATTTTGAAGTGAAATGCTTCCAAATAAATATCATTTTAAAATCTTAGTATTTTTAAAAGAAAAATATATAGAAGACTTTTGATTTCGACTGAAAGTTTCGTATCAGTATCAGAAAAGAAAAATTTTTTTTTGTGTCATCTCTAATATGCACTTAATGAAAATTACAGTTGCATGCGTACATTTAGAGAAAACATGTATGTTACTGAATTCTGCTCAGTTTTAACTTTTAGAACTTTTATGAATACACCAGTTCATCTGAAATAAACGCAGGACCAATATGCACAGATTGCCTAAACCCTGATAAAAAACTTTATGAATATTGTAAAGTTGACACATGGACTCATAAACAAAAGAACACATCAGTATCCTGTCCGTTTTTCAAGGACGACCGAGGGTTCCTGATTTGCAATAAAAAGGTCTGCTTTGTTATGATGTACGTGACTCATGCTGTATATTCTTACCAATCAGCCAAGAAACCTCTTGGTGTGTGTGGTGGTGACTTCTATAGCTCTCTGTATGATCAGAATGGAAGTTATAGCAGCTGCTGAAAGCTCCTTGATCTCCAGCCTTGTTAAGTCATTGCAATAATAATAATAATAAGACAAGACCATGGAGCTGTGGATGATGAATTTGAATGATTTTCTCCAGAAAACTAGTAAGTGTGTTATATACTGTATGGCTGTTCTTCATCTGCATCATCATCATCATCATCAACATCAACATTTCCACATCCGTTCCTTTTCCTCAAGGCTTGTGTACTGTACTGTACACATCACCATATTAATAACAAAGCATCATGCTATACATAGCAAGTTTACCGCAACATTAAACCATCTAACTGTCTCCCTTAGGGTTGACTGGTATTGCTAATTTTCCTCCGAGGCCCTGTTAGCTCAAATCAAGTCCCAAGGGAACATATCACTGCAGTTTATGACCTTCCCTTCCTCCACCACACTCGACTCGACTGACAAATGGCTCGTTAATCAGCTTAAGAGTTCAATGGGGTGTGTATCAGAGCAGCTTTGAGTAAAACTACTAAACTTTTGTATATGTTTATCTTAACTTCCTGTATTAGCGCTTGAGCAAGCAGAGCATCATGAAACCTGAAAAAAGAAAAACATGGTTGTAGTAGTTATAGTCTGTTCAGGTATCAGACCCTGATAGCACACGCATACACGTGAAATTTACGTCTCATCAACGTCACAGTGTCTTCTTTTGTTAATTGGGAAGATGTCGGGACAACAGTGTTTTTATTATCACCTGTTACTTTCAACCATCCTCGAAAATGTAAAACCCGTGAAGACGGCACTGTGAAGACGGCATTCTCTCTACTACGGTGGAGATTTCTTTACTTTATATTGTCATTGTTTATTACCTCATTATTGATGAGGTTTCCATATTGGATAATATTTCATTTTTTTGATTTCTCAATCCAAACTACATAAACATACACTACATAAAATACATAAACTACATAAACATACACTACATAAACATGCTGTAAGTCCAAGGTCTTAAACTGGCATTTTAGTTCATATTTCAGCTAATAATTAATTACAGCTGATAAATTTCATTATTCATTTCATTTCTATTAAAGATTAGGAAAATAGCATGCTATTACACCACGTTGTGGTTGAATTCTCAAATCAGAAGGTGTGGATTAATTTTCTATAACAGCACGTCTCTGACAGTAGTTACAGCTCTAACACAAATCACAGGTTTATATTAATAAGATATAAGAGCTTCACATAATCTAAGGATAATCGTAAATAGATTATTTTTTAAAAAAAGAAAAATGTATAATCCTTATTGTGGTGAAGTTTTCTATTAGGAGATTTTCATTGAAGGAGTCTCCAGTTTCAGTGCTCTGTAACAGTCAGTTTTCAGGATAGAGGAGCTTTTACACTTTTGAGGTTTCTCTGTAACAGGACAAGACTTTATATCGCCTTATTAACTACAAGAGAGAGGGGAAAAAAGAGAGAAACTTGTGAGAGAACGGCTCTTTACAGCTGCTATAAAGTAAGTGATATAGCATTATGGTCAATCCTGTATTATTCCTGTGTTAATGCTAGAAAATATTAGATAAAATAAACCACCACTTTTATCTACTGAACAAAATGTCAATGCTTTCTAGTCAGAATAGCTGATATTTTCCTTCAGAGTTGGTTATGAATTCATCATACTGTCTTTCGTATCTCATCTGCTGGCACAGATCTGCTGTTAAAGTGAAGGTGGTCTACAGCTTGTACATACTGGACATAAAGCGGCCAGGTCACTTCTCAGGAACATGTGCAAGACCTGAAGTCAAGGGGTCCAAAGCTATCTCATTCCAGGGGAGCGTAAACTTCTGCACTGAGCTTCTGAACTCCCCTGGAGGTGGCCAAGCTTGATTTATCGACTGTGTGCTAATGCAACTCTGCTGAATTTTTACAGGGACCCCCACAGTTTACAATGTGATACTTTAGATCTATTTATATGGCATTACATAGGCAAATGGAGGCACTGCTTTTCCATTTCTCAGGCTGAGCTGGAAGAATTACTACTGGAATGAGTAGATGTGAACACATATGAGCTCAATTTGCAGGTTTTTTTTTTTTTTTTTGTGGGGCAGGCTCCTTATTTCTCACGATGATCATGAACATAATGAATTGTGCTAACATCAGAAGCTTCTAATCCTACATGTACACATCCGATTTGTTCTCTATGCAGCAGGTCTTCAAAAATGTGCATTAATTCATGTAATAAAACGGAAATGCAGCAGTTTTCGCTGCAGGTAAAATTATTATTATTTGCTTGTACATTAAGTGAGAGAAGATCTTGGTTGAGGTGAAGGAAGGTTTACACAACCATCATGTTTTATGATGTGCATTTACTCACAAGATTCCTTTAAAAGCTTTAAATTCCTCCCTGCTCTTAACAACACCTGATCTGGATTCACTGCTCCTACTCGAGCTAAACAATGGATTTTTTTGGCTCAGAATGTAAGCCCAAAGATCAAGGTTTTATCAGTTTTCTTGGTTTTGGCATTACTAACCTTTCACATTGTTTACACTGGCTTGCATGATGAGAAGCAATAAACTTGCAGGTATTTACCTACAGAAATTTAACATGTACAGACAATTAAACTAAAGAAATCAAACTAAAATTTAAGCAGAAGTATATTGTATTTTACAGTTTCATACAATAATACAATTTTCTTTAAAGCGTGATCAAAGTATACTTGCTAGCCTTTAAGATTAATCTATTTTAGCACATTTTAAATTTGTTAGTGTATTTACAGCATACTGTATTTATAGACAGTTTAATATGTTTTCAATACAATTCAGTGTATGTATCTTTTACTATCTTTTACCTTTATTAATTGTACAGTTATCCCAGAAACATGTGTGCGTTCTGATCACACATTATCATGTCTAGGTAGAAAAAAAATGTGGTGACGCATCATCAGTGAGATGCAGTGAGAGGTTTGTTTTGGGGGATCTGCATGTACACACACACACACACACACACACACACACATGGACATAAATATACATACGCATGCTGCATCGATCTCCCATAGAGGTCATACAAAAGATCAATAATCAGAAGCGCTGTTTGAAGATAACGATAGTCTGTATTTCCTTTTTCCTCTAATAGAAATAAATCATTAGAAATAGCACTATGTAGACAAAACCATACATTTCACTCAACACCAAATTTTATGTGTGGGAAGGATCAGTTTCTGCAGGAATTCCCGGTTTCTTGTGCTTTTGCTCAAACGTGCACACACCCACACACACCACATGGCACATATTTCTACCTTCTGTCATGTTTACATCTTGTGAAGACCAGACAGGACCGGTTTTACTTAAATGGAAATGATGAAAGGATATGTCCTGCAAAACAGCACTGATGATAAATCATTATATACAGTATATTTCTTCTCAATAGCTTTATTTAGGGCTTAATTTTATTTGAGGTATAATTTCATAACACTATTATGTCATTCTTGAAGAAATTAATCAGGATGGTAAAAAAAAAAGACCATAATTCCTGGAGCGTGGAAGCTGACAAAAAATATTAAAATATGTATTTCGGATAATTGAATTATACAGAGCACACATCACAATAAATAAAAACATATTTTTCTATTTTTATAGGGTTTTCTTTAGGGGTTCTTTAGGGTTTTTTTATAAGGTTTTCTTTAGGGTTTTCTTTATTTTGAACTTGCTAGAGGTAAGAGTTGATGTAAAAACATATCATTTGAAATTATGGATTACAGTAAAAAATCAGAACCCTAACTACAAATATCAAAAATACAGATTTTATGTAAATTAGGCTATAGGTGAAGCATGCAGGATTCCCAAAAGTAGATGCTTGATTTTGTGTACAGCTTTACCGTAAAACTTTTCAACCAGCTAGCATGTTTCAGAGGTACTTTTTCGGTACTCCTCGATGGAAATCTCTAATGTGTGTCCTGTTCCACAGTTCTAGGACCAAACGTGGTCAGACGGATGAGATTGATTTACGTGGGCTCTTCTCCACATCCTGAGGGAATATGGGTATTGATAACCTCCTCCACCAGCACCATGCATGCCTCTCATTGCCTTTACTGATTGGGCTGAATTCAATGGCGTGTGACCCAAGACACTGTTGCTGATTGCCTACTTGTCACTAAGCCGCCAGTAGGGTCAGGCCCCCTGTGCATTACGCCCAGCCTGGGTTATTATTATTCTTGGGAGAGAAGACTCTGAGACACACATTTGCCCAGACTGTTGGAGAGACAGAGACATTCTTCACTGGGAAAGGCTGGCAAGAATTGTCGAGGACAGCAGACAGACAGCGAGAAAGTGCCAGGACTCTTGAGTGACTTGCTTATGTTCCCAGCAGATGATCAAAGCACAGGGGAGCAGGACCGACGCCAAGGTCCCGGCCCTCTTGTCTCTGTATGGATTTGCTGAGACCTCCTAAAGTGTGAACGCGGCACGTAGGCAATTACTTTGAAGTAGGATGCTTAGACATTAGCGAGAAGTGCTTCTGTTGTTGCTGCCAATGCTATATTGTCATATATTTATGCCAAATCGAAAAAGAAATGCATCAGCATATTCCTACATAAAGCCCAAACACTCAAATTAGATTTAGAAGATTTTGAAAAAGATGTGTCTGCTCATCTCAAATTCTAAGCAGGAAACCTCTAATACAGAAACATCAATATCACCGATCTGCCCTCTTTTCATTCTTTTCAATCCATTCTTTCCTCTTGTGTGTGCAGTCAGCAAGTTTTGGTGAGGTTGATGGCCTGATGGCTGTTCAGCTCTACATGTACTGTATGTACACTAATTATTCATGAAGTCTCTGCTGGTTAACAAGACACACAAAACGGGCTTAGCGCACAGTACGCGACTTTCAAAATCTCAGAATCGCTGACCGGCTCACACTACGCAAGCGCTTGACACTAAATCATCTTTAATTGCAGATGAGTGCACCTGATAGCCAAATCACACTTTCTCATGAAAATAAATGCAAGAGCTGTAATTTGATTTGTTACTTGGTCAATATTTTGACAGAAACAATAAAAAATGAGAAAAATATGGAGAAAGGACTGGTTGGGAAGATGCCAACAGCAAGGACTGTCTGTTCCGCAAAGAGAACTGGAGGTATTATGTAAAGAAACAATACTATTCTAACAACCATTTGTGTTTACATTTTGCACTCGCGTTACAACACAAATAGATGGATGATAAACTGGATTCAGGGATCTGCTGCGCATGACAGGAGATGAATTTGTTTTTTATAGAGCTGTTCTTGCTACTAGTTGTAAAGGGGTTCACACTAAGCAATTCATCTCCGAGAAAATTAAGAATGCTTGAAAATATCAGAGCCTCGCATTGCTGTTCTTACACAAGGGTCACTGCAGAAGCACATAGCGAGTAGTAACCGAGCCCCAAAATGAGTCAGTGACTGGGAATTCAAGGCTAATGTCATGTAGCGTGCACTCGGCTTAAGCAGCTCGGTTTGTGGTCGAGGGTAGCATTGGAATTGACTTGCTACAATGTGCTGGCTTATCAAATTGAGGCTTAATCACACTAATCACACACTAATAAGTGGTTTTCGCCAGAGTGGCAGCTCTGGATAGATAGCAATGTGTTTGTGGGTTTGCCTTGAAGGACTTGGTCCATGCACAACAGATTAAAACTCAGCTATGTCATTACAGTCAGCTTTCTATTAGTGAGGTTACATTAGCTCAACATGTTATTACCATTGTAAAGGGCAGGTCAAGTGGGATAGTTTTTTTTTTTTGTGCTTTGGCTAATCATCTTCATTTCAGACCATATTGGGGCCCGATTCAGTCCAGTACAATTCAATCAAATGCCAGTAATGTGAACTAATCCCCTGCTTGCAATGCAACTCACTATTTTTTTTTTTCTGAACTACCGCGAGTGACTGAACAAGTGTGTCTGTGTGTGTATGTGGTTGGAGTGTGCCTTACACTTGGCTGGCAGTATGACAGCTCCAGTAGGTGAGGCCATTACCAGCACAGCCGGCCCCTCTGTGGGTACCTGCCTCTCAGCCGGTTAGTGACACATGGTGGGAAATGAAACGGCAGATGAGATTTGAAGTGCTTAGTGGACTAGGATGGTCAGCTGCCGTTGCGATCTCCCCGTGGAACCCTGGCAACAGCCACAGCTACTGATCGCCTTTAATCATTTGGCCTGGCAGACAAAGCATGGCGACTTTTACACCTTTCACAGTGAATCCTGGGCGTACTGATGGTGTGTGTGTGTGTGTGTGTGTGTGTGTGTGTGTGTGTATCATTTGGTGTCTGAGACTTACAATCTTCCAGGGTTAATAAATGCATTTTTTTTTTTACTCTGTAATGATGATCAAAATCAAAGTAACGATGTTGAATATGAAATTTTTTTAAAAGTGCTATGATTTAATTATACTAAAAAAAAAGTATTACAGTCTTACAGTCTCAAGTATAATTACTAAATACGGTGAATTTAAGATGGTAGAAACCAAATTAGCCTTTTTTTTCAGGGCATAAAGGAATTATTTTGTGCAATACATACAGATAAATACAAAAGGTGTAGCAGCAGCTTATGACCTTAGATTTTGGTGCTAAAGGATGACATTAATCTCGACACAAGCTCATACAAAATGAAGTCGACAGGCTTTCATACTTGACTTATGCTATAGGTTACTATCTAGTGAATTGTTAGAGTTACCCTGTAATATGCAGTTGAGAGTTGACAACATACAGTCATCCAGCGTACAGTCTTGCAGCTCGTTTTGAGCGGTTTTAGACCCAGTACCTTTGTTCAACTGTGTTTCATGCAGCAGGTGTGTTGGGTCAAGGTGAAGGGTTAATATTATTAACCAGGGTTGCCAGATCTCAGCTACGTTTCCATCTCAAAAACCATACAAAGACCTGAAACAGCCCAAAACATGTGGCCGTTGAAATCAGCCATTGATATTATCCATAATCTCCATAATCTCCCTTTCCCTCTAACAATCTTTACAATATATCTTACAATAGAAATGTTTCTATACATCATAGACACACTGGCTGCACTTACATTTTACCTTTGTTTGTGGAATTTTGTTAGATTTAATTCTGATTATTTGCTATAAAACAAGCTCTGCAGAGCATCTCTGTCATGCCCACTGCTCCTCCACTGACAATGCTCATAAAAGCATGGGGCTGAGTGATTCCTGCCCCAATGGGCCTCTATAGTGCTTGTCGCAGTCTCTATATGTGACCACTAGGTGCAATAATAGCTATATGTAGCTAAATCTGGCAGAAAACATGCGGCACCATGATTGTGCAACATCCACACTTTTTTGAAAGATGTTGAGGCATGAATGATGATGGATCCAAGTTACTGAATCATTATTATTTGTGTGTGTCAAGCGCGTCGCATGGAAAACAACACTGCTTAACCAACAGGTTTGTAAAACTACAGTCTTTTAAAGTAAAGTATTTTAAAATGTAGATGTAGGTTTACATCAGCTACTCTGTGTTGCACTAGGAAGTCATTAGAAGCGCAAATGAAAGTAAACAAAAGGGCAATTAAATTGACCATTTAACTACTACAGCTTGTAACACTGCACACTTTGTATATTATGATTATCATAGCAATATCATGATTGTTGTTTAATGTAAATAAATTTATGAGGTGATCGTATGGTCTCACAAACACGAAAATAGGAAAAAGCACTCACTGATAATTAGTAGCTGGTGTTAAATATATCCGCTCCTGGGCAAAAACATGGGCCAAGCCCAAAATGGTAAATATTAATGGTTTTAATGGTCTTTTAATGGTGTTTTTTTTAAACATTAGTGATTATTTGGTTATCTGCCGCACCTGATACAGCCCATCAAGAGCCACAAGGCTTAAACATTTAAAGAAATCAAAGGGAAAAGCTCTTGCATACTAACTTCCTTTATCTATTTGTTTAATTCTTGCTCATTTCCTGACCAATGGTTTGTTGTTAAGGCCATTAAAAGCTTAATATTTTGCCTTTTTTTTACTATAGTTGACAACAATATCCTGCCTAATAATATTTTATCAGATTTACTTTAGTTATTGGGTTTGTTATATTTCAAGAAGGATCAAAGTTGAGACACAGTGCTGCTGTGAGTCAAAATGGAGACCTGTAAACATGAAATGTCTTTACAATTTATTATGATTTTCCAGTAAGATTTGCATTTAATAGCAGCAAGATAAATAATAAAGCAGAGATATGTTCCCCTGTGTGTAGCACACAGACTCTATAAAATAATACATCTTTAATAATAATCTTTCGTGAATTTCAGTTTTATTTTGGAGCTCAGCCATTATCTGTTCTGAATACTGTATTCGGTTACATCATTAACACCCTATAATAAATGTAATGATGTATGAATATTAGAAATATTAGCAATGCTAGAGGAGGAATGCCCTGCATGCAACCCATTGGTCATCTTCAGCAATCTGCTGACTTCAAATCTGGCATCTTAGCACATTAGCATTGTTGCACATCACAAATATTTTTGTTAGAGCTTGTTTAGAGGGCAGCGCTACATCCTACGCCTTACGTTTAGCCGCAGACTCTCCTCTACCAGCATTATCTGAGTATTATGTATACACAAATGCCAGTTCCAGCTAACCTGAGCTCTTCTGCTCCTGCGAGTCATAGAGACTGTGTCTGATTTCCAGTACAACAGCACTCCAGTTGGTTCACTGAGGTAAAAACAGCTCAATCCAGTCTTGAATTAAGGGACGAAGGTGGGGAGAGGAGGGGTGGGTGAGAGGAAGGAAGGAAGGAGAAGGAAGCCAGATCGAAAACAGCAGGGCTAGATTAGTATGCCGTGGGGGAAATGCGGCAGGCGTGAGAATTCACCCTGAACACTTGCGCTTCAGCGGCATCGTATTATGCCAACGCAAACTTGACAACAATATAGGCATGAAGGTAAATAAGGTGACATGGTGCTTGAGCAAGAGGAATGAAAGACAGACAGAGAAAGAGAGAGAGAGAGAAAGAGAAAGAGAAAGGGAGAGAGAAACCACACATGAGCATGTGTCTGTTTGACTCGGGCTTTTGATAGTGTTGCCATGGCGACCGGGAGCCAATTTCCAGAGCGTCGTCATCACTATGACTGCTCCTGTGGAAACGTAAGGATAAAAATAGATGCGGAGGCCAGAAGAACAAAGGGCTATTTAAAAGAACACATGGGAGGGAGTAAGAAAGAGGGAGTATGCAAGAAGAACGACGAAGAAAGAAGACGGATGGACGGATGCTGGCAAATGCCAAGCAAGCAACGATTTTAAAATGGTGGCGCTTTGATTGACATGTGGCGTGTGGGCAAGGAAACCCCTCTGTTAGTGAAGTTCACTTTAAAGCAACAGCGCCGTCTGGGCTGTATGAGGGCTTCCTCTTGGGCCTGCACCCCCCCAAAACACACACACACACACACACACACACACACACTCTCAGACCAAACGAGAATCTCTGTACTGACCGAAAGCCAGATTTAATATGCCTTAGGCCTGCTAATAAGTAATAAAATAGCCCAGTTAGCACCCTATATTATTTAATGACAAATAAAAAAAGTTATTAGCATTATACATGAGAACGAGGTCATGCTGTCTTGCCCCTACATGCTTTCAGTCATTAGTTAGCCGCATTAACCTTTTAAAATGAAACATTCTTAAAAGGTTTAAATGGATTTATTTTGCTCCTTTCCTACTTCTTGTATGTTTACCCCTAGCATGAGGTCCTAGACGGCTTCACAGCCTGATTTTCTGCACCAAGCCGATGCTAGATCAGCACTCTTGGGGCACTTCTGTCCCCCGAGGTTGCCACTGTAATCACGTACAAGCCTCATACTCCCTCAGCATCACTGTAATTTAATTAACCACGACGATCTGTAATTACAAATGTATGTGTAGATCTTCTTCCTCATTCCCCGTTGTCCTCATATAAAGGTCTACTGGCACTTCAGGATCTGGACCTGATCCAAGGCCAGTGTCTGTGAAAGTCTGAGGTGTTTTTATTTCAAAGGGTAGGCTGTTTGACCTTTTTTATAGTCTACATAAAGAGAAGAAGGCTACCGCTATGCTGTGTCTGAAACGTCCTCCATGACATTTCAGTTTAAAAGAACATTAATGGAACTCCATGTTACATCTCGTTACAGTACTTCACTACATGGTTCACGGTAACAATACTTTTTTTTTTTAGTATAATTAAGTCATAACACTTTTTAAAAATTACATATTCAACATCGCTACATTGATTTTGTTCATCATCACAGAAAAATAATAATAATGCATTTATTAACCCTGGAAGACTGTAAGTCAATTTAAAGAGAATATATGCAGATCAATTATGAGACCCAATCAAAATACCTCAGACTCCAAATGTTTATTCAGCAGCAGCAGTGTCTGAGACAGTGAAGACAGACGAGCATCCCTGACCCAATTTATCAGCTAGCTTCAGTTTTAAATGCTTCAGCATGATAAGGATCTGCAAATTATGTTACGCAAGCCAAAACTCGTGGAGATCTCGCCATTTCACAGCTCAACATCCAACCAGCAGGAACAGGTACAGGTACAGGTAAGCCTTTAGCTAGCTGATTGAGCTAGACTAGCGCTAGCAAGATTTATTTATTTATTTATTTTTGGATGTTTTACAGTATAAAAGCTCTGTAGTAACCTAAAGATGTCACTTCATTGTTCAGTAGCGATCGTATGTTGTGTTGAATATATAAATATATATAAATAAGTGATGCTACAGGCTATAGATAAACACTCAGGATAATGTGTAAGCGGTGACTTTGCTAGATAGCTAGAAACATGTATGAAATAACAAGAGCTAGCTAACAATCTAGCAAGCTGTTGAAACCCCAGCAAGTTATCTAGCCAGCTAATATTACCTTTCTTTATATACTGTTGATAATGGAGGTGATGTTCACTTCAGCATAGCTCACTTGGTTAGTTAATATCATTGTTCAAAAATACTGTATGTTCCTCAGATATAGAACATCTTTGGATTAGCTGTGTCCAAAAAAAAAGGTAAAATTGCAAAGTAGTAACTCATCAAGACAACTTATATACTTTAACATGAATAATGTTCTTGATCACTACTTTTACTTTTATTCAAGAGAATTATTACTACAGGAGCAGTACTTTTACTCAAGTCAGTGTGCTTCTGCAATAATCTAGAAGGCTGAGATCAGCCATTTGAAGCCATGGCGATGGCGTTTGAGTACAGAGAGGATCCTGGCGTTGGTAAAAGCTCCTCAGGGATGCTCATGGAGTCCAGAGTGAGGCAGCTGGCTTGGCTGTTTTGGCGTTGTGCTAATGGGAAGCCCAAAACCCATCTGCTGTTGTCCTCTACGTGTCCCCCATCCCTCTATGCCCACCTCAGAGTTTCCACAGGCCCACCTGGGTCTAACAGGAGCGCCTGGGCCATGGCTAATGCTACGCATGTGTGGAAATCATGTGTGTCTATATAAGGAAACATGATCTCCATGTTCATGGAAAGACAGAGCTACAAGGGAAGGGATGCTTTTTTATTTAGCGTATCTTGTGATAAGATGATTTTTTTTTGTTGTTGTTGTCTATTTTGGCATATCAAAGCAGCACTGTTTTTAAGGCAGCTGAAATACTCATTATAGGCCTCAATAAAGGCTACCAGAAATGCACTAAATTATGCCTTTGGGGAGAAAATAGAACATAGTAATTATGTACAGTTATAGGGATGGTCATTACTTTCCAGCGTGTTTTTTTAATCTTAGCATGTTCTGGTCAAATTAATATGCATGGGAGCACAGCAGAGGAAAATCATTCGGAGAAATCGAAGAAATCCTGTTGTATTACATAAAGCTAAAGCAGAAGAATGCAGCCTGTGTGGTATCTTATATTAAATATATATCTTATATATAGCATAATATTTGTGTCTAGCTATATAATTAATGCTGGAGAAATGAAGCTAAAACAAACAAAATATTAGGAACCATATATATATTAGGAACCATACTTTTGACATTTACAGCTATTGATTTTTATTGTTTCTTATCTGACCTATATTCTGTTAAATTTATATTATAGGACAAACCAAAAAAACTGAATTTTATTATCAGCTAGAGTGCGTTTGAGTTTTTGAGTTCTTCCTACTATATTAATTAATTTAGGATGCAATATTCAATCAAATAAAGGTCAGCAATTATAGGAAGGCGCACAATGTAGTAAATTACATTTTTAGAAGGAGTAATAATTAATGCTGCTTCATGATTTATCATGATACTAATAATATTAACCTAAAGGTCATAACATAGATTAAGTGTGTTATGAACTTTAGGTGTTAGATAAGGGTTTCTGTCAAACATGGAGGTCTGGAGAGCTGGGCTTGAGCTCGTGTCTCTGTAAATTTACAGAGGCCGGTGTTCGCTGGAGTGCATGTCAAAGACGCCCGGAGTTATGATGCTGGTCCTGATGTGGGTGCTCCACTTTCTCTTCTTCAGCATTAATGGACTGAAGTCTCACTCTCTCTCTCTCTCTCTCTCTCTCTCTCTTTCTCCTCTCTCTCTTCCCAGCTTGATCCTGCTTGAACACTGTCCCCTGCTGGTCGATTTTCTTTTCAACGACCACGTGGATGGAATAAATGATTAGAGGTTTTCTGGCAAGGTCTGAGGCTATAAGCACACCAGCAGTTCACATTCCAGCTGTTAGGCAAATTAATTATGTGCTATCCTTTCTTAGTCTTCCTAGTCTTCCATGCTGTTTAGAAGCATTACCTGATTTCTATATTTAATTTCTATTGTATATACTGTATAAGTTATTCATTCTCGTTCACAAAGACATCCCTATATTCCCATTGGATTTACTATTTACTACATTATATATATATTGATTTTAATTCCCAAAGCTCTTGTGTATGTTTTTAAATCTGTATGGCCGTGGCATGCATGCAGTGCAGTACCTCTTACGTCCTGCAGGGTGTCTCCAACATCCGTCCTCTGTCAGGAGTGCATCCGTCACTCTCTTGCCACCATCTCCCTCTTCTCCTGGACACACACAGACCTGCAGGCACTTTGTCCTGGGATGTGAGTGAGAAAGAAAAGAAAGGAGATGTTTCAGACGTTCCTGCTGGGGGTATAACCAGAGTAGGAAAGGGTGAAAATGCATTAAAGGGTTTTAGAATGGAAAAAATAAAAGGAACAACAGACGTAAATGAGAGAGAAGAAGACCAAGAGCTAAAGGTATGCATAAGTGTTAAGATTGCAGACAAAATGATAGACGCATCAAAATATTCTTAAGTCTGTTTGGTCCATGAAGATGAATGATCACCAAGCTGTCAGGCCACAGGCAAACGACAGAAATCCTTCCTTCAGTTTGGAATGAAGTAGACACCAAGGACACCATGTGCCACAGGGAATGTACAGCACTGATTAAAGGTGAAAAAAATTGCAGTACAGAGTAGGATAGAGGAAATAAACAGGTTCAGGTGCTGAAGACAAGACTCAAGCTGTGCTGCAGGATTAAGGATCTTACTTTAAATGCACTCTTGAGCAACTTTACAAAGTACTAGTCAGCAAATTCCCTACAGCTACTGGAATAAATACCCGGCAGACATTCAACTTTGCTGGATATCCTTTATTCTAATGTGAATGAAGCTATGATTTTTCACTTTTTTCTACTTTCTAGTAGAATTAAAGCCACACAGAGTGCCTGCTCAGCATTTTGGTTATTAAAGCACAAACACAACCCTATTCCAGTCTCCACATATCTAACCATGACCCATGATGCTTTAATTATTAAATAAACACAGAACGACTAGCCAATTGAATCTGCGCTATTTCTGACTCATGGTGTCCTATGCACATGCATCGCCTAGTAGCATAAACATTCTTGTCTACGGTTCAAGCGAATGGCAAGTAGTACGAGAATCAGTCCCAGCACTAATATATTACATCAGTAAGCAGGTCAAAATCATTATAAATATTGATTTCCCTGAATAAGGATTCAGCATTGTAATAAAACAGGCTCTCTTTCCATTTCAGATGCCTTATGGGCTTGAGGCTAAAGGAGCAGAATATAAAAAAGTGTGTGCTCACAAGCTCTATTGCATATATCCATGATTATTTTACAAAGTCATAAAAAATTCATGCCTGACATTAATGAACAAGATTCCAGCATTTCAACTTACTTGCCTGCAGGGCCATATGGAGGGGGTTTTACGCTAATGTCAGAAAAGGCTAGCTGAGTGATCGAACAGGCTTAACAATTGAAATGTCACTCAGGCCTGTGGGCGTAATAGGATGATTGCCTGTATTGATCTTATTGACTGATTGATCATGTGGCACTGACATATATCACAGGCCCCCATTGTTTTGGCCAAGGAGACAGCTTTATTTATTACACTGACATACAAGTCACATGCTGAAAGATATTCAAATTTAATTTTATGTAATTTAATTAAACTATGTTAAACTCACTTTTGTAAGTCGCTCTGTAAGGGCGTCTGCCAAATGCCATAAACGTAAATGTAAATGTCTAAGTGGTGATTTTTCTCAGGAGTGGAAAGAGTACAAAAAACACACAGACTTGATTAAAAGTAATGATCAAGAAAATTAGTCGAGCAAGAGTAAAGAACTTGTCTGGTGAAGTAATTACTTTACAAATTACTTTTTTTTTTTAAACAAGTGACACAACTAATCCAGAAATGTTCTATATTTGAGGAACACATTTTTCAACAATGATGTTAATTAGCCAAGTGAGCTATGCTGAAATGAATATCACCTCCGTTATCAACAGTATATAAAGAACGGTAGCGTTATCTGGCTAGCTGACTTGGACGGATGCTGATGTTGTTGTTGTTTAGCTAGCTAGTTCATGTTAATTCATACATACATAGTTAGCTATCTAGCCCTTACACATTATCCTGAGCATTACCTATAGGCTGTAGGAGCACTTCGATATATATAAAACAAAAATGACATGTGATCCTTACTGAACATTGATGTTTAATACAGAGCTTTCATTCTGTAGAGCATCAAAAGATCTGGCTAGCGCTAGTCTAGCTCAATCAGCTAGCTAACGGCTTACCTGTGCATGTTTCCGCAGCTTAGATGTTGAGCTGTAAAATGGCGAGATCTCCACGGGTTTTGTCTCGCGTAATATAATTAGAAGATCATTATCATGCTGAAGCATTTAAAACTGAAGATAGCTGATAAATTGGTTCAGGGATGCTCATCTGTCTTCACTGTCTCAGACACTGCTGCTGCTGAATAAACATTTCTCGGTTAAAGTGTAGACTTTCGTCGGGAAACTGCTTTATTATCTACTTTATTGGGTTAAATGCATTATTTTTTTTATCGATAAAAATGTAGTGTAGCTGAATATTTGATTTAAAGTATTTTGATTTAATTATACTCCAAAGTAGCCATTACAGTGAATCATGTACTCAAATACTGTCACGCAACTTCATGTCATTTATTTCGATCTTCAGTGCGTTCCAATTGAAAGGCATCATCTGCACACTCCCGAGAATGTATCTCATGTATTCAGATTCTCCAGCATACGATCCAGCCCCTTTCAGTTTAGTAACATGAGCCTGGCAAGCCAAAATAAACCGATCTAATAGAAACTAATTACTTGGTGAGACTCAATGAAATATGAAGAGTTCTCGTCCCACATTCAAACACTGTTATTTGACCATATTTAAAAGATGTGAAGGCATACATTTCCATGTTGATATGTTCATTGATATATGCATAATTCCCTCAGTTATGATCACAGGTTGTCATCCTGACCTTGCAGAGTGAGCCACGTTGACATCCTGTCTCAGCAGAGGAAATTGGGTTACATGACAGCTGCTGGAACGATTCCTCCACCTTCCACCTAATTAACTCGGCTTCCGCTGTGGGTCAGATTTGTGAGTGGGGTCGTGTATGGCGAGCCCTGGATATTCATAGATGACAGCTAATACTTTTTGATATACCGTTTTAATAGGATTTACACGAGAGATGATAGGAGCTGTTGTGTGAAAGTTCCACTGGTGCTGAAGTTGTCATGTCCCATAAGCACTTCAGCATACTAGATCTAAATGTTCATGCATGCTCATGGACGTTTTATTTAATGAGGTGACAAATGGCATTCTATAAGTGTCTATTACAAGTGAAATGGCTGTACAGAGGACACTACGGGCGCAGAGTGAGCCTTGAACTTGAACTTTTTATTGCTTTCGTTCACACTCCTTTGCGTGGTACATTATAACTTAAAAAATGGGGGAAAAAATATTGACTTTCCAGCTTGCTATTCACATTTGAGGTTCTGCACATACTCACACAAAAACACACATGCACATTCAGACAAAGCAGGGAACAAAAATAGGCAAGCAGGAATCAGGTACAGGTGGGTTGCTGTACAGTTTCTGCCATGACTATACCAGCTTGTTGGAGATGTGCAGCCTTCAAGTCATCCTCAGAAGTTTATGCGTACGAGTTCAGAGGTGGTGTGTGATCAAGTGGTTTTGGTTGGAAAATTCGACAATGTGAGAAAATTTATTTTTAAATAATAATAAGAACACTTCGAAGGGAAAGAACTTTTAGGGATACTAAATACTAAATCTCTATCAGGGCCAATTTATTATTCCTGTCCTAATATATTTTCACAAATTGATATTTATTGTATTAATATTTATTTAAAATAATGTACATTTATATAAAATGAAATATACATTATATACATGAAATATGTTGGTTGTAAGTTTTCAATCTGTTTATTCTCATTGTGAGCCTATAAAAGTAAATTTACACATTTACACTATCAGCAATTTTCCCGAGCTTTAGCAGCCTCAGCAGTGTCGCTTTTTGTGGTTAGTGTAGGTTTAAATTCCTCATATTTCCGCATAATAATTTCTTGCTCCTCAACCAAAAAGTATGCACACCTGCTTTTTTCCATGTTGAATGCTATTTGCTGTTTGCTGCAAGCGTCTGGTTTTTATGTGCACACACACGATGAGTAAACATTGATTCAGGGTTAAAACCTGAGTTGATTGGGAAAGTTGATAACCAACATCATGAACCCTATTAACCTTAATTTACCCCGGGTTGGATTTGTTTGGTTTTGTCAACTCAAAACTTACTCTGCAACTCTGAGTTTGTTCAACTCGCTTCGTGCAACAGTCCTCTGGAATTTTGATTTGACTCCACCCAGTTAGGAGGAGATGGATGAGGTCTAACTCCACCTCCTGGAGTTTTGGTTCTGCAGTGAGGGGTACTCAGCTTGTCCCCACAACCCATCTATACTGTAGCAGGGGTTCCCTTTTCAGGGGTCACAGACGCACTTGTTTTACAAATTGGGTCGTAAGAGAAACTCCACTCTCTTATTTTGTTTCATTTAATTATTTTACAAATTAATATTGTCATGATACTACTCTGAAGATGGATTTTTTTCACTACTAATTTTAAATTAAATGTTACTAGGAGTCACATTCAAACAAACCAAATTCAGAAACTGAGTGTACGCTATCTTATTCTTTTTTCACAATCCACTAGTGTAGGAGCAATTGCACTCGTTCCTCAGCATCATCGAGTGAGTCTGACAGAAGTCAAGAAAATAACATGAACTTACTTATGTTGAAACCTATACTGAATATGGACTTATAAGCATGAAGGTAAAGGAACAATAATAAGGAGAATCAAAATATCAAAGCTTGGGGTCGCAGAAAAAATGTATAATGTTAATTTTCCCAAACAGTTTGCGAACTTCTGCACAATAGTCTCTCAATAAACCACAACCACCAATGACTGCATGACAAATAGGCATACAGCAGCATCGGGCACAAGTAATTCGGTAATACTCTGTAACCTCGCTACAAATCTGTTTCCTGATTTTGTCTCGAGCGTTATTTGTAATTTGAACCCATCTGAACGTTTTGCTAATGTTTTTCTCACAGGGTTGTCTGTGAGAGCATTGATTGGTCCAATCAGTCAGTGATGGACTGCATTCACCAATTACATCCATCAAAGGGATTCGTATCTGCAGCACTCAGACTCTAATCTAATCTAATTTTGGCCAGTGGCTGTATACAGTTCCCTCCATGACAGCAGAGTTAATCAATGCACTTTTCCTCCACATTGCCGCAAGCGACACATTCTTTGTTCGACCATCTCACCACTGGGAAAGGGTCACTTATTCCTGACACTTAATCTTTCCCCTCCGCTTTTAATTGTGCAGAATTCCTTTCGATTCCACCTCAGTTGCAATCCAGTGTCATCCTGAGGCATGTTAGATGCTTTGTGGTGACACAGCGTTAGGGAGTAAGGGACAATCGCATTTCAAAAGGGCTTGTGGATGGCACATTCTGACACATCCAGGTTATGACATACTTTTTCTCTGAGTTTAGACAGTTATGGAGTTTACTTTTACCCAGTGAGGAATTACACACAGACACTGAAAGACCTCGTATTTCCCCACTGTTAGTTATGTGGGGCGATCGTCTCGGCACTTCTGGGACTCCTCATCAAAGAGATTGTCTCGCTGCACATTGGCCTGGCCTTTCCTCACACTGTGCCTTCAACACTTTTCTCTTTCCTTCCCCAATCATCCATGCTTCAAATGTCTTGTCCTCTTTCGGAGTTGAGTGAACTTTAAAGTAAAACCGAATTCTAATCTCAGATGTTCTCAACCATTTGTCAGTCTTCCCCAAATCCACCCGACAACATTCACTGAACTAAATCTACCTCTGAGTTATATTTGTTATCTGTGGCATATTATAATGTACCTTATAAAAGTTGCCACAGAACTGTTTGCTGTGATTGAGGTGATTTATGACCAAAAAAAAACCTCTCCATTCTAGGGCTCTTGAAAACAAATCTGTGGTTAAACTGCTGAACTGAAAAGAATCCAGAATATATTACTTCTAACTAATGTGTATGTCAGCGGCGGAAGCACGGTTGTCAGTTATGGCAAATGGCAATAAATTATTTAGTGCTTAGAAATTTAGCATTTCACCCAGGTTTAGAGAAAACAGCTTTGAGCAGCATAATGTATGCTGAGATCAGATTTACCAGCAAGGCTTTGCTAATCAATCATAAACCACCACCAGTTGGAATAAACCAGCTTGGAACAACATGAAATCCATTCTGAACTGTATTTTCTGCTCTTTGTGTTTTAAAGTAACAATAAAAGTGTTTGTTTTAACGTGTTGTAATTTGAGTAAGAGAATTCAGTAGAAGAATATCAGAAGAAGAATTGTAGTTAGTTATTCAAATTATTGTTAACTTGGCATATTAAATTAATTGGCCAAACTGAGAGCTCAGTATTTACAATTCATTTACAAGATACAGACTACATTTGATAATTTTGAAGGCAATAATATAATCACAGGGTTACTGCCACAGCACTGATCACTCTGAAAAAGCACTGATCTTCACTTCACTTCTAAACCCCTTGGGCTACAGCAGTGGCAACTCGTCCGTAGATACAGGTGAGGCCCCACCGTATACGTATATCAGCAAATCTTCATATTTGACATATATACGCAGATGTTCCATTGATTTCTTCACGGTTCTAGATGCTGCATGATCGTGGTGCAGATTGCTCACTGCCCCATTTAGCTTCATAGAGTTATTATTGCACCTAGTGGTCAAACATGGGAACTGCAACAAGCGCTAATAAATGGAGGCCCATTGGGGCAGGAATCACGTTGCCCCATGCTCACTTTTTATGGCAAATTGGACTACAGTCAATCCTCGCAAAAATGCAAATATCTCTAGGTCCCATATTTAACACACAAAAAAAGTAAAACAATACATTGTACTACAACAGTATGTTTTATAAAGTATCAACAATGTCAGCTAACACACACACAGAGTGAGAGAGAGAGGCAATGCAGTACACTTTTGTGATGCAATACATGTACAGTATTTGGATAGCAGTAAAATTATTAACATTTATAACTCATGATTACAGTTGATAATTTATTGCACTTTAAAGATGCAAAGTGTTGAGGGAAACTCTGCGAGATGCACCACACACTGAGAGACAAACCAGGTGTGTGAGGTTAGCTAGTGCCGAGACAAAGAGCGTGGTGCATGTCATCCCCAAACAGAGTATGTAATCCGTAGTTCTTTAATATACTGAAACTTTTTTACAAAATTTAACTTTTTATAATAAATATTTTATTGTGTATATATTTATGGTAGTAAATGAGAAATAGATTAATAATACATATATTTTATGCATTTATGACTTATAAAATTTGCAAAACTCCAAAAAAATTCCCCTTTAATTATTGTTGGCAAACTCACAAATATTCAAACCCATGAACGTTAAACCCGTGAAAGTGGAGGGCCGACTCTAGTTTAAAAATACTCTGCAAACACCAAGATCTTGTTTTATAGCAAGTTCGAAATATAGCAATCTAAATTAAATCTAATAAATTTCCACAAAATGTAAGTGCAGACAGCGTGTCTGTGATGTACAGAACCATTTCTATTGTTAGATATATTGCAAAGCTTGGGAGAGGGAAAAGGGGATTATGGAGTGGATAATGTTCGTACATCATAAATGCATGAGCACCACGGTGACCTTTTTTCTCATGCAAAGGTGCAGAAATGTATCTTCCTTTTCCAATGCCCAAATATTTTGGGCTAGTTTCTGGTCTTTTCTGTGTGTTTTTTTTTTAAAGATGAAGTTGGGCTGGAAATTTTGTCGAAAGCTGGCAGACTGAGAAATCTGCTTATGGACCCATTAAACCTGTCCTGAGAGTTTAAGAAAAATGGTACACTTTATTTTATAAGTGTAATAATGATTTTCAGCATGAGTGATGAATAATATATCTATTATGTTCAAACATTTAATAGAAGCATTTATATTTGAACTTATATTTTGTTTTTAAGATCAACATTGCATTCAGTACGGTTCAATTTTTCATATTCCAGCTGTGTCGATAGTGATTCAGTTTAAGTATATCAAGTACATTATACAAAAAATGAAAACATCCATGTCTATTTGATACAAAACCCAGAGAAAAAGAAGGTAAAAAGGGAGAAAGTAAAAATAAAAAGGATAAATAGTAAAAATAGTAATAGATAAATGAATAAGTAAAATAAATAAATAAGAGAAGGACAGGTGACTTTAAGGTAGTTAGAACAAGTATGACATGGAATGAATTATCTTTTTGCATTAATAAAGGTATTACAGGGGTCCATCTCTTTAAAAATTTCGGCCTCTGAAGCCATAGCACATGTGATTTGTTCCATTTCGTACAGCTACCACATTTTCTGGATCCAAACATTGTAAGATTGAGGGTCAGGTTTTGACCATCTGAAGGTGATACACCTAATAGTAGCTGCTAGTAGGATTTTTAGCAAATACACTGATCAGCCATAATATTAAAACCACTGACAGGTAACGTGAATAACACTGAATATCTCATTACAGTAGCACCTGATAAGGGGTGGGATATATTAGGCAGCAAGTGAACAGTCAGTTCTCGAAATTGATGTGTTGGAAGCAGGAAAAATGGGCAAGCGGAAGGATCTGAGCGACTTTGACAAGGGCCAAATTGTGATGGCTGGACGACTGGGTCAGAGCATCTCCAAAACAGCAGGTCTTGTGGGGTGTTCCCGGTATGCAGTGGTTAGTACCTACCAAAAGTGGTCCGAGGAAGGACAACCGGTGAACCAGCGACAGGGTCATGGACACCCAAGACTCACTGATGCTTGTTGGGAGTGAAGGCCCGTCTGGTCGATTCCACAGAAGAGCTACTGTAGCACAAACTGCTGAAAAAGTTAAAGCTGGCTCTGATAGAAAGGAGTCAGAACACACAGTGCAGTGCAACTTGCTGCGTATGGAGCTGCGTAGCTGCAGAGCGGTCAGAGAGCCCATGCTGACCCTGTCCACCATCCAAAGCTCCTACAATGGGCACGTTAACATCAGAACTGGACCATGGAGCAATGGAAGAAGGCGGCCTGGTCTGGTCTTTTACATCATGTGGACAGCTGGGTGTGTGCACGTCACTTACCTGAGGAAGAGATGGCACCAGGGTGAAGGCAAGCCGGCGGAGGCAGTGTGATGGTCTGGACAATGTTCTGCTGGGAAACCTTGGCATTGATGTGGATGTTACTTTGACATGAACCACCTACCTAAACATTGTTTCAGACCAAGTACACCCCTTCATGGCAACGGTATTCCCTGCCACGCTGCAAAATTGTTCAGGAATGGTTTGAGGAACATGACAAAGATGTTGTGCTGGAGATTGGTGTTCAAGGTGTTGACTTTGAACTGGTCAGATTTCATTTTGCTGTTATTTGTGGAGTTCGGAAATATCTTGTTTTTATCTTCCATTTGAACTCCCTCCAGATATTAGAGCTGGTCACTAGATGTGTCTCCCCACATGCCTCCGCCCAAGTTTCTGTTTCAAATAACTGTGTTCATTTCAGGCTCCCATTTCTCCTTCATCTGTAAAGTGTTAGACAGAAATATTAGGTACAGAAGCATTTTTTAATGAAATTTAAAGAGAAGTCATGCTTCCTGTGCAGCCTTAAAGTAATTATGTGTGATTTATGATTCTCTAAAGCTATATTCCAAAAAATCTGAGGATATTATTTATTATATAGATTAGAAAAAATGGGAGTATTTGGAAAGCTGAGTGTGGGGTGGACCGTGTTTTTATAGTACTGGGTGCTTGGTGTTGTCATGAGCCTGTGGGAAAGTATTTATTATCAAAAAGAGTTTACCTTTCACTGAGAGAAGTGAATTTGAGAAATTCATATGCTGCTTATTCAGCATGTTGTGCTAAGTGCCTGGTTCACACCATCCAAACACCTTAGAACATTAAATATATCCCATCAGCTTTCTCCGGTGCTGTATACTTTCAGTACATTTCTGTAGTAGCTTATAGATATCCCTCCTTGTGTGTACCTATGTTTAGTTTAGTATTCTAGCTGCATTTGTCCAGATGATTACATGATCTTGTGAGCAAGCACAGGTGAGATGAGAGAACGGATGTAAGCTTCTGGTTCCCTGCAATTCTGCATGGAGGAAAGAAATAGGCTAGGGATAATCATAAACATAATAACAGAGAGTATGATTAGGGGAGAGGAAGAAAAAGAAATCTCTAAATAACAAAGGAAATTCAATGAAGGCCAAAAATAATGAGAAATCAGCTTGCGCATTGTGACCTTCTAGTAATCTCAGGGTGGATTCGCAAAGGTCCTTGGCTTAATCATAAGCCATGTGGAACACTGAAGAAAGACAGAGAAAAAGTGCACACTTTCCGGTCTAATTTTCCTTTGCTGCTATATTTAATGATATTATTACTGTGGCAAATTGAGTGGGAATTTATCTGTTTGTGTTTCTGTGTGTATTTTTATGCAGTATGTTCATATTTACTATAACACACACTCTATACGAGTGTATGAGCGTATGAAAACTTGTGTGGGTGCATTCATGTCAATATTTGCATAAAGCTCACTGATCTGTATCTGCACACGTTTCTGCATATGCCAGGATATCATTTTTTGACTGCGTGGAAGAGAAAGCAGACAGCAACAAGCCAGAAGCAGTAAATCCCGACAGGAAGAAAGCCAAAACCGGGCTATCTTGAAGGACTGCAGTGAGAAACAATTTGCATAAGCTTCTCTTTCATCTGAGGGAGGCATAGCAGAAGTTTTAGGAGTTTTCTGCTTTTTTTTTTTTTTTAATGTGCTCACCATTTCAGTTTGCAGAGAAATGCCCTGTTCTTGTACCTCACTCTCTGTGACCTGTACTCTTTTCCACTTTCTTTATGTCCTACCTCATACACAATTGTTTCTGGGAAATTATGGCACTTTTTACCTGTCCTGCTAACTGAGCCAAAGAGAGACGTCTAGCTCTGGCCCAAGGGACTTATTTTTATAAAATTGCCGCTACCTTTCATGGCACTGGTCGCTTAGTTTAAATGAGGAGAGAACAGTCATTTGTCAGTATGCTGTGGTATAACTGTGTGGTTGCTGATATGGCTCATTAGAACCAGCCCTAGAGTTTGAAGAGAAAGAAGCCTAATAGCATCTCACATGGACTAGTCCACTAATCACCTAATTTATGGTGGAAAGTGCTTGGGCAATTTCTTGGCATAATTCTTGTTAAATAATTCTGATTGCATCATTGCTGAGTCGCACTAGCTTATAGTTTTGGCCTATTCATTTGTATGCAAATTTGAATGTATGCAATATATAGCACTGGGATGCAGGTTATGGAGAAATGGCTAGTTATGAGTGCTGGCTAATGATGGAGCATTCTTTTGAAGCACACAACATTATGAATATGTTTTTTGACAACATGAGCCAAGAGCTTTTATAAATAATTCTCCCAAAAATCATGCTACCATATTTTGGTAGAACAAATTGTTATGATTAATAATAATGAAAATAATTCATCAAAATATTTCTTTTGATAAGTAAAAAAAGATGTTATTATTATGTTATTTTCTTTTTAGAGGTTTGTTTAAAAATAATTCAAAGAATGTAACGAATCTATGAAATAGATCTAACGTATCTATTATGTACAGTTTAAAAGTTTGTATGAACTTAGGACAAAAGGATAATTAGTTAGGTTTTATGTGTTTATACTTTTTGGAAGGTACAATATTCATATTTATACAATATTTATATATTGTTTATGAAGAAATATCCTGTTTCTCTGGAAAGTTTGTGTATTATGCTTAACTCTTACTACATACATATATATATATATATACACACATAGATAGATAGATCTTTAGATAGATAGATAGATAGATAGATAGACATCTCAATTTTGCCTGAGTTGAAGTGTTCTGTTCCTGCGCAAGAATTGTTGTTGTTGTATTGTGTGTGTGTGTGTGTGTGTGTGTGTGTGCAATGTTTAATTCCTGTATAAATGAGCTGTCTTTGCCAGTACACAGTCAGAATGTGTGTGTGTTTGTGCATTCTGTGCATTGCTGCAACTGTCCAGCCGAAGGACATCTGTGTCAAGTGCGAAACTTTTGAGTGATAGATGGGCTGTGTGTGTGTGTTTGTGTGTGTGTGTTTGTGTGTGTGTGTGTGTTTGTCTCAGAGGCACCTATAGTCATGACTGAACATAAATCATGAATATTTATATGGATACTGTAATGCACTGGACTGGTAAGAGAATTGGTAAGACTTCGCAGTAAACTACTGAAAACTCTTAGCTTATATATGTGAAATTGGGAAGTGAACAGGAAATTGGGGTCAGAGATTGGGTTAGAACTCAGGATAGTATGACGTCTGCTGATGGTAATGTCCTAGTATAAGTTTTGATCATCAGTAATAATGTTAGGACATTACTGCTGCCATGTTTCTAATATATTACTTGAACTATAATCATAACATCGATCTTAGGGAAGGCTCATTTATTTTATAATGAATAATTCTGACATAATCTGACACATTCTCCATCAAAGTCTTTATCAGGAGAATAAATCTAGTTTTTAGATATATGCAAGTGTATTTCCCAGAGTAACTGTCTACAATATTAAAGTTTAAGAGGAGTGAACAAAATCTTATGGAACTAATGAACAAGAGCAAGTAGACAGTCCAAACATGTCCTCAAACAAGAACAATTAGATGGTATTTAATCTCATTGAATGTACAGTATATAGTTATTAACTTTCTTTGTTTTAGTGAAACAGAAATAGAAGTAATCCTTTAGTGCGATTAATACTTAAGTGTGATTAATTAATGTTTAGGCAAAGCGTTTCTTTAAATTGATTAATGTTCTTAATGTTGTCAACATTAGGATCTGTATGTGGAAACACACACACACAAACACACACAATCTTTAATTTCCAAGTATTTGTGTGGAAAAAAAAACAGCATTCCAATCAGCAGAAATAAAATGAAGTCGAGACTATAGGCTATAGGCTAGTATCCAGCAAATTTTTAGAGTAACCACAAAATAGGCAGTTGAGAGTCAAAAAAATTAATAAAATATCATTGACCATGTTTGGATCAATGGCAAAATGTAATCAGTTCATCTGGTAGCAGCAAGGACAGAAAGACAGATGGACTGATGCACCGATGGCAAACATCTTAGATAGCCAGACAATGGGCCAGGAGTTCCTGAACATGAACTCTTCTAGAAGAAAAAACTATTTCAGACATTTGGCCTTGCTGTCACCTTAAACCTGTTTGGATCAATTTCAAATTTTAATCATCTGCTAGTTCCAAGGATAATTCCATATAAATCCTACAAACATTCAACCACACCATATCTCGCTCTTGAGATATTGTGCCAAGGAGAATTTCTGACAACCCGAAAACATAATGCCTAGTGGTGGAGGCATAATTACCAACTGGTGCAGCAAGCATTTAGCATTGTGATATAATAACTATGAATTGTTAACCTCAATAAACGTTTGAGCCTGGTTATGGCCCTTGAAGGAAATCTTTGCCTTTAATGATTTGCCTCTGACTTTATGATTATTTGCTAAAGTTTTAGGCTCATTCATGTATTCTGTTTCATATTCTTCATAACAGGTTTAAACCTAGAACTGTCTCTGAATATGTTGTATTTCTTATTGTGTGTGTTTTGTTATGGTGGGTCTCTGTGACAGAAAATACCAAGGTCAGAGGTGATAACACTCCCTGGATCAGTTGGCCGTAGGCTTGCTTCTATCTTATCGGCTGCTTCTAGCTTATCTCTTCTTCTCCATCTCACTCTCTTTGCTATTTACATAAGCTGGCCTCTCCATCCTGAGAGTGAGCTGTGCAAAGTTTCTGAAGATTTAGTTCTGTTAGTGAAACAGCTGATCTAAAAAGACTCCAAAATCACACCAGTCTTCTGTCTACTGACTAAACTTCACTGAATTTCTGACCACTTGGTGCCGTGACCCGGATGGCAAACTAACACCTTTGTGGCAAGTTATAGTGGATATAAAAAGTCTACACACCTCTGTTAAAATTGCAGATTTTTGTGAATGAAACTAAAAATGAAACAAAGATAAATCAAGTCAGAACTTTTTCCACCTTTAAGGTGATGTAGCACCTCAACAACATTCAAGTGAAAAACAAACAAACATTTTAAGGAAAAAAAGAAAAAACCTACAATAACCTGGTTGCACACAATTTTACAAATGGGGCGTGTGACTGGGCTCAGAATTAACCAAACACATTCAAACACATGTACAAAAGTAATTATCATACACCTATCATCTAATAAGTGAACCCCAAATAAAGAGATCAGCTGTTTCTGTAGGATTTTCTTTTCTTAGGATCTTCTCGGTTTCATCCAACTGCTGAAGCCATGGTCCGCAAAGAGCTTACAAAGCATGTACAGGATCTCGTTGTCAAAAAATATCTATCATGAGAAGTACAAAAAATTTCCAAAACATTAGCTGTACCATGTAACACCGTGAAGGCCATCATCAACAAGTAGAGAATGGGGCACCACAGTGACATGACCACAGTGGCAATATTAAAGGAGCTGTAGGAATTTCTGGCAAGTACTGCTCACTCTCAACTTGTGACAATAATCTCTTGTATTTGTCACATCTCTGGGCTATGGGGTAGGGCGGCTACATGGAAGCCCTTTCTCTCTTATATGGTCTGATGATACCAAGGTAGAACTTTTTGGGTATAATTTAAAAAGATACATTTGGAGCAAAAACAAGAAAGCTTATGACCCAAAGAAAACTGTATCCTTGGTGAAGCATGGTGGTGGCAGCATCAAGCTGTGGGACTGCTCCTCTTCAGCTGGCACTGGGACTCTATTCAAGATAGAGGGAATCATGGATAGCTCCAAATACAAATATATTTTGGCACAAAATCTGCAGGCCTCTGTTACACAGCTGAATAAAAAAATTCATCTTTCAGCAGGATAACAACCCAAACCAATGGTCTGATTGTTTTTGTTTTATTTTTGCTGTTGTTATCTTGTTACCTCACCATGACAACTGGACTAGATCCAGTGAATTTAGGGACAGATTCATGGAAGCATCCTAACTATTAAAACAGCACCTTAGTTAAGAAAGGCACAGAAGTGTAGTAATTTTTTTTTTGTTTTGTATGATAGCGCCCTCTTGCTTGCTGTGATTCACATTCTGCCTTGCTAAAATGCTCTAAAATTCTTATACTATAGGTACTGTAGGATAGTTGGAACTAAATGTTTTTACTGTCCTGTGTAAAGTATATGGAAATATATGAATGTTCTCAAGTGTGTGTCAAGGTTCTTCCTTCTCTCAGTCAGTCTCGTACATCCTTCACCAAATGCTCCATTAGTTGTGTATTACAGAAAAATTACATCACTATGCTCTTATGATCTTAGCTTTCTCTCGCCATCCAATCATCACCACTCTATCTTTCTACTTATCTGCCAAAACCGTGCAGGTTGTTGAGGACTTGAAACCAATTGCATTGATAGCTTGGTACTAGCACCTCAAGTGTTGGAGCCAGCATTAATTTGAGTGCTCCTGTTTTCACATGTCTGTGTTGTGAGTGTTGACAGGGTTACAGTGATGATCCTGTTAGCTTTTTTCCCCTATTCAACTCAACTATCTGTGCAAATTGCTGAGAGCCTAGTCTGGAAAAGGCTGCAGCTTCAACACAGGCCTGCCAGATGGATGACAGTGTATCATGGAAGCCAAATCTCTGGTTCAGTTGTTTCTAGAAGGCAAAATCAAGCAGAGTCAGTATACTTGTTATGCTCAGCAGATGTGTAGGTCAAAGAGAAAGAGAGAGAGAGAGAGAGAGAGAGAGAGAGAGAGAGGTATAGAAAGAGCAAGAGCTTGATAGTGTAAAGACCTGAGGCAAAAAGAAAAGAAATCACACCATTTGCAGTCATACACCACCCACAGTGCTGGCCTGCAGCTGGAGTCATTACATTTTCACTTGCCATGCCATAAAACTGCACATTCACTTGTCTTTTAACAGAGATGTGTACACTTTTTATATCCAAACTCATGTTAAGTAATTATCATACACTCATCATCTATTAAATGAACCCCAAATAAAGATCAGCTGTTTCTGTAGGATTTTTTTTTACATAGAATATCAATGTACGGGATCTCATTGTCAAAAAATATTCATCATGGGGGTACAAAAAATTTCCAAAACACTAGATGTACCATGTAACACCATGAAGGCCATCATCAACAAGTGGAGAAAATGGGGCACCACAATGACATTACCACAGTGGCAATATTAAAGGCGCTGTAGGAATTTCTGCAAATGGTGGTCACTCCCAGCATGGGACAAGCTCTGGGGTCCACATTTTGATCCTGAGCACCAGATGTTGTCTGTACAGGGTTGGACCCTTCCAGAAAACATGCTGGTGGTTTGGCTATTTTAGGCCTGGCTACTGTCTTATGCCTGTCTTATCTTCCAGGCATAGGCTACAGATACACTGCAACCCTGAAGAGGATAAAACAGTTACTGAAGATGAATGAAGAAATGAGCTACACATACATCTACTGTATGTGTCCAGTAATAAGTATTACATGACCAATAGTTACAAATATACTGTCCTTGGAATATACTGAATATAAATGATTTAGTTTTTATTTTGGTTCTTTCTGAACAGAAAGGATATTTTTACGTTCCTGCTCCAGTGTTCCACATTACCCTGTTTAGTTGGAAACTGGTTCGAATGAAAGAAAAGAATGGGTAATAACATTCTTTACATATGATTGCTTACTCTGCTTATAGTAAAAATATAATATAAATAAAACCAAACACTGCAGTTAACCAGAAACATGCACAATGGATATAAAAAGTCTACACACCCCTGTTAAAATGGCAGGTTTTTGTGATGTAAAAAAAAAAAGAAACCAAGATAAATCATGTCAGAAATTTTTCCACCCTCAATGTGAAATTACAACATACAAAAAATTAAGTGAAAAACAATCAGAAACCTTTGAAGGGAAAAATTTTGGGGAAAAAATAACCTGATTGCATAAGTGTACACACCCCCTAACTAATACTGAAGCACTTTTTGATTTTATAACACCACTTATTCTTTTTGAGTAAGAGTCTATCAGCATGGCACATCTTAACTTGGCAATATTTTCCCACTCTTTCTTCCAAAAACATTCTAGATCCATCAGATTGTAAGGGCATCTCCTGTGCACAGCCTGCTTCAGGTCACCCCAGGAGTCAAGAGATATCCAACACTAGTTTTACTGTTAACTGTAAAATGCAAAATGGAGTCAGTACCTTTTTCCTCAAGGGGATTAAGGTTATGAGGCCTATCAATCTTTGTCAGCCACTAACAATTTCAGTCTCTTAAATAAGGCATAAAATGAGCTGGTTCATTGTTGACCATGTGTCGGTTTGGTGCTCAAAATATATTCCAAGTAATGTGAAAACAAGAGCTAAAACATCATTTATATCTCATGAAATTGCCTGGAAGGCATGTGGAGGAAAACAGACATTTTGAAAGAGATAGAGAGCAGAGAGCAGAGCGAGAGAGAGAGAGAGAGAAAGAGAGAGAGATGGGTTTATTCAAATTAAATAAATAGCATCGTGCTAAATAATAAACTTTAAGAGATATTAATCAAGCCTGACTTTTCTGATATCACATGATATCACTGTAAGATCAAGTAAGGTTTTTCTTTTCTTTTCGTTTTTTTTTTTCAGATCTATGCAAACATTCCTGTCTTAGAATTTATATGCTGTCTTTTTATTTCCTCTTTTCAATGAAAATGCATCTCCTTCCACTAAAAAGCCTGCAATAAAAGCTATGGCAATAAAACCAAAGAGTACACTGAGCAGTAGCATATACCGAACTGCCACAGCATATATCATGAAAGGACAAAAACTATGATCACAGAAAAGGGCAAGGGAGAGTTGAGCTATTATTCAGCTGATTGGAATTTAATATAAGCTAATCTTTTTTCATCTAATGAAAGCTGTGGTTAATTATGAAGGAGGGTGGCACAAAGATGAATCACTCTGCTGTCATTCTAATTTTAAGAACCTTTTTGCATAGATGAAAGCTCTTACAATTTGTAGTTCTGTCGTTCTTGATAACGCCATATTGAACTGCATTAAATGTCATACAGTATCTGATGGAATAGAAGTTTCCTCTTGTACAAACGACCCCTTTTACAATCACATATCATTGAGTTTATACAATATGTTCTGATTATAGACAGCAGATCTAATTTACAATATGAAAGCAATCATTTTAGCTGCAACCCTGTGGAATTCACATATGTTGCATCAATGTGCATCCGCATCTGCGTAAGACTGCGTATTCCACAACGCTTTCTCGAGCATTGTGTCCTCATGCAAACTCAATCAGCAGCTCAATTATGGGACATTCAGAAGTGTGAGTTAGCGTAGCACCTTCTGGCTTTTTTCTGTAATTGCATCTCAGACTATCCTCTAGGAGGATCCATTAATCATGGTGAGCAATTCTCTGACATGAATCTCAACTTTCTCTGCTGCTGCCAAGGCGTGATTAGTGGCTAACCTCAGGGCATGTGCTGGCGCCCTGTCAAACTGCTGATATGCAGATGAGCTGTCAAGTATGAACTGAAGATAAATTTAGACACAATCGCACTTTTTTTAACAAATTAACCACATTCATTTAATATTTATTCACACTTGGTTACTCCTTGCTAACACCAGTAAGATGCTGTCACATTTGACAATTGAATAAATTTTTTTTAACAAATTAACCACATTCGCTGACTGTCTATTTACGTGTTATTCAACTGTTCGCATGGAATAACCGAAACTGATTCAGAATTTCGCTGAATGAATTTCTTACTAATAACACCTAGCTTCAGAGATTACTGTTAGAAATTAACCTGTAGGCTAATTTACCTTTGGGTTTGTTAATGTATTATTGTAAATTAATAACAATACAAACTAGATGGCGGGGTTTTTCTTTCTGGTTCTGCAGTGTATAGATTGAACAAAATATTAGATAAATTTACGTAAGTTGGAATATTTGCATCACGGTCGTTCCCACCCCAAAGCGGTAATAATGGAAGACTGTGTTCTCTTTGCTCTTTGTTATGAAGAACTGTGTGGTCTGCACTGATCCTGTGCACCTCAGGCTGGGCAGGCAGGTTGGACTAACGCCAAAGAACAAAACACAACAGAAATTTTGTATTTTGCAGATTACAGCTAGTCATTCTCAAAATGCGCCCCTGTGGCATTTCTGCTGCCCAGTAAACAATGCATTATCACAAAGAACCACCTTCTCTGTCAAGAGAAAACTACTTGTGCAGCTTTTGGCAGCTAACACAGGTTTTGTTCTTCATCATGGAAATAGGAAGAGCCAGATAACCACTGTGTTTTACTCACTGTGAGACTCTGCAAAGAGAAAATAGAAGTGAAACAGCTCAGCACCACACTGGTTCATCTCTGTGAAAAAACTAAAAACTGTGACAAGCTTCACAGGATATTTGTCGTTTCTGGCTAAGTACAGCACCAATGCTGAATTGCAAGATTGTACTGATTAATTATACCTGGGAGAGTGCCTGGTTAGGTGAAGACCAAAACTCCATATCCTTATCACCCCAAAATGGAAAAGAGCCTTTTTAGAAGGTCCTGTTATCAACCAGAACAGTCAGAATATCTCTCTGGTATGAGGGCTGTTCCTCTGTCCTCCTCTAAAGATGAGATTAATAGGCATATCCAAACATGAGTATGTTAAGGTACCAATTCCAGCTACAGACATTTCCTTAAAGCTCAACAGCTTCCCTATTAGACAAAACAGCAGATGTCTGAATAAAATTAAATTTTGGATATGACTGGCTTCAGAACAAGCCCATTTATCATACTCAACAGCAATGACAAATCACTCGTTTTAAACAATTACTCTATTTACTTTATGGTTTGAGTCTACCTGAACTTTGGCTAATGTACCTACCAATTTTTACCATGCAACATAGCTGCCTATAAGGCTATTTTATTCAGAGACATGAGAATTACAAACAATTGACATTGATATTATTGTTTCTGTGTTCTCATAAGATATTCAGCATGGCATATGTTCAGTAAAAACATTTCTTGGCACCATCTAGTCAATTTGGCTCATTTATTGTAATGCTGCCTTCTAAAATCAGCCCAATTCAATTGGCAACTTTAAGAACAATTCAGGCTCAATAGCGGTTTAACTAATAGCAACACTTGTTCTACTTCACCAAGTTCTTTATGTTATTCACAATCCAACAGACTGCTTCTACCAGCTTGGCATCCTCAGCCAGGCAGAATAAATTGCTTGAAAGGCTGAAATGAATTGTTTAATTTCTTTTCTAGCTTCGAGCATTTTGGCATACATTTTGAGTGTTTGCTAGTCTGATGAGTTTTTTTTTTTTTTTTTTTTTTTTTTTTTTTTTTTGCGATTGCTAAGTCATGCTGAATTTCAAATGCAGAATTTTCTCAGAATTAGCTCCAATCAATGCCCCACTGTACCCCAAACAGCCCTTTTTCCATCTGTGTGAATGGCTAGCTATTTTCGTAAATAAGCTTCTCAGAAAAAAATACCATAAATCAACAGTAATAAACAAACACTCTGACTTAAAATTATTAGTCTGATCTAAATGGAAATGTAATTTTATATGAATAAGAAAAGTGACTAATCCAATAACATTTTCTTACAATTCAGAACTTTTCATTTGGCTTGTGTAAATTTCTACAAGTTTCTACAAGAGTTATGCATTCTTTGCCTCCTAAAGAGGTATGACTTGGAAAGCTCTCTGATAGCAAAAACAACCATTGTGCATAGAACCTTTAGGGTTCCCCCAGAGAAACCAACCAAAGAACCCTTAAGGGTGCAACACGGAATCTAGTGTGTTATTGCAAAATAAGTCAGGAATTCAGAAAGATATTATGTGGTTCTGAGACACATTTGGGGAGGCAAGAAACATTTCAGTCCAATTCCAAGCTTGCAGCACATTATTCCTCTGTTTCTGTAATAGATGGTGAGCCTTGGATACCTATTACTTCCTGATTCCTTTGGGTCTGCTAAGCATTTTTCCTTATCATCTGATGCACAAGCAATATCAAGCTAAACACCAGTGATCTAGAAATGTAATCATATCTGTGTGGATGAATTAACCTGTCTAGTATTTCTACATATTGTAGAAATGGGCGAATGCCATGCAATCATTTAGCATATAGCTTTTTACTTTAAAACTACTGCAAACCATGACTGTGGAAGAGAGGAATATCTGCTCTACTAATAAAAAAGGCTATAGGAACAATATATCGTCTAAATTTGTCTAGTACAATAGCACTCCTATGAAACAAATTTTTTTTCCATTTTATTCTAAAGTAAGCAGCAATGTGGCACAACAACATTAATTTTTCCAGTTGGGGAACATTTCTGAGCATAAGGCCTTAAAAAATGTAAATATATAAAACAAATCTCTTGCTAATACTGATGGATGACTGTAAACTGAAAACTAAACCAAAGAAAATGTGTTCCAAATTCCCTAACATCAACATTTATTGTTTATTAAATGTGCTTTAGAAATAAACACGACTTGACTTACCAACATTAACACACAAAAACGACATAAAAATGGTTTTGGCGTTAAACGATCTTAAGAGACGGAATAAAAATAAAGCATGCTTCAGCATGATAATGATCTGCAAAGTATGTGAGCCACCAAACCCCGTGGAGATCTCGGCATTTCACAGCTCAATATCCAACCTGCGGAAACATATACACGTAAGCCATTAGCTATCTGAGTGAGCTAGACTAGCACTAGCCAGATCTTTTGATGTTTTACAATATGAAAGCACTGTATTAAACTTAAAACGTCACGCCGATGTTCTGATCATTTGCGTTAAATATATCTAAATGCTCCTACGGATTATAGATAATGCATGAAATAATGTCTAAGGGGTATCTTTGCTAGATAGCTAGAAACATGTATGAATGAACATGATGTAGCTAGCTAGTTAGCTAATGAAACTAGCACCCCCAACAGCATGTGGCTATGTTAGCTATCCAGCTAACATTGTCTTTATTTATTATATTAAAAAATGACAAATAGAAATGAATGTTAAATAGATGTTAAATATTTTGTATTGGTTATAGAGATGTAAAAAAAAACATAATTTGTGAAGTAAATTACTCAAGTAGGTTTTCACTAGAGGACTTATTTATCTGAGTACTTTTAATTTTAATTTTAATCACTGTGTTTTAACTCTTTCCACATCTCAAAGAAAGCTTAGACAATGTAGAAATAATAAAAATAATACTGTCACAGTATATCTAAATTAACCCTACTTTACAAACATGGATACCAGTCCACTGGCTGAATTTCAAACACCCTTCTGTTGTCCCTGTAGTCCACTACTTAGTGTGCAAAATGGATTATTTCATATACTAAATAGTGCACTCACCCCTATATGGAGTGGGAAACCGTTTGGGATTTAGCCAGTGATGTGTAACTGAAGAAGCCCTCCTCTAGCAGTTTTTTTCTTTTTTAAATTTTTAAATTTTTTCTATTTTTTTTCCCGCCAGAACCAATGTGCGCGCGCCGTTAGAAGGGGGCGGGAAGGTTGGTTTGAGAGACGCAGGCTCGCGCGACGCTAACGGCTCCCTCTCTCTCTCTCTCTCTCTCTCTCTCTCTCTTTCCTCACTGCAGCCTTCTCACCTCAGCGTCTTTAGCAAACACTTCACTGGAAGTAAAATCAGAAATTTCTCTGGAAAAGAAACGATTCGTGTCGAAGTGGAAGAGAGAGAGAGAAAGAGAGAGAAAACGACTCGCCATCAGGCGCGTCAAAGCTGGAGAAAAGTCTGAAGTAGGTCGAAAATCAGAAGAAAAAGAAGAAAAAGCGACGTTCATCTCTGCTGAGGTAAATTTTTTCCCCCTTCTCCATAATGACACTTGTCTCACAATGTCTTTGTGAGGTAGAAACATCCTTAAAACGTTCATGGAAAATAGCATGATGTTTCATTCATGAGAAAGGACGTGTGTGTGTGTGTGTGTGTGTGTGTGAGTGTGAGTGTGTGTGTTATACAGTTGTTTTTTGTTGTTAAAGGTTTAACAGGTCTCCTTCGTCTGCTGCAGAAGTGCAGTCCTGAGGTGAATCTGTAGCTCATTCAGTCTCATTTCATCTCAAATATCCTCATTCATATAACAAAAAAAGGTAGGAGAGGACATAAACAGTTGAGTTTCCCATTCTTTTACTTCTTATTGATTGATTGATTGATTGATGTTTAAGTAAAATGCAATAAAAAGGGCAATGTTAGTGTGGCATCATATATCACCCATCACCCATCAAACTAGCCGACATTTTAATCACTTCAGTTTACTTTTACTTACACCTGTTCACATTAGCATCTGAATTTGAATGTCATGTTAATTAAGGAACATAAATCAGTCTGCTGATACTCTTCTCGTAATGTAGGAAGACTGCAAACATAGCCTGTGTGGATATTTAAACAGGAAATGTTATGTTAAATAACATTAAGATAAATAGGTTTAGATTTAAACAGATGTCTGTTAGATAGCTTAATGTATTTATAGGATGCTCTCAGTAATGCTAGGCAACTGTAAAATGATAAATAAGAGAAGAACTAAATAGAGAATAGATGCACTAATTCACTGATAAACAGTTTTATTTTCACTGTCATTTAGATGAGAATGAAGAGGAATCAGTTGTTTTTGTGTTTATTTTATTCCTGCGATCAACGGGGAAGCAGAACTACCAGAGTATCAAGCTCTCGAGAATGTGTGAGAGTGTGTGTGTGTGTGTGAGAGTGTGTGTGTTCGGTTAGAGGGGGTTGTATATGAGAGAAAGAGAGAGAGAGAGATTTAGCTTTTCAACCCAGCGTAAAATATGCTTCATGATATTATCTGTTGCTTTTTGTTTTGTCTTGTTTTGGTTTTTTTCCCTCAAAACCAGGCGTGAACCTGGTTTCATTGTGCTTTTTTTTTTTTTTTTTTTTTTTTTTTTTTAAATTCTATCCCATGGAAAAAAAATCCATTGCAAAAGACCTTGAATAAAGACCAAAAAAAAAAAAAAAGCCCAAAACAAAACAACCCTGAGCAAAATCAATTGCCTGAGAAATGAGAGAACATTCTGCCAGGCTCATCTCTGTGACTGCGCATAGAACAACAAAGAAGCGTGCAGAAAAGAAAAAAAAAAAAAAAAAACACATTTTCTTTCCTCGTATAGATAAACACACGGGAAACGGAGTGGAACAGATTAATGATTTGAAGCCACAGGATCTACAGTCAAGGCCGTGAGGGAATGGAGGCGGTGGCAGGTGAGGAACGAGTCAGGTTAAATGCTGGACGCTGGAGGTCTGCAGGCTCAGGGGAGCCATTTACAGCCGCCTCGTGTTACTCTGTTCCAAATTGAACGTTTCCTGGATTTTAGCACCTAATGTTGTATACGACGTATTTCAGACTCGTGTGCTGAAAGTGAGAAATACACAGCAAACTCAGAGAGAGCCTCTTTTGGACAGAGTCAAGTTTCCTAAAAGCTCACACAAAGATCATCATTAAATACTAGATCATCTTGACTTTGCGATGTTTTTGAAAAACTCAGTCTAATAACGTTACTTTCTAATTTTTCGCCACTTAGATGTTCCATTGCCTCTGGAAGACTCTCAAACCCCAAACGCTTTTAAAATCAGTGACTGAAAACTGAAAGATAGTAGATTACACATAGAAAATTGCTTAAAATCTATAAGTCATAGATAGCTACCTAGCTAGCTAGGTATCTGTGGGGTGGGGGTGGGGGGGATAACGAAACGGTTCATTGTGTCATTTGATACAAGTCTCTCAATTCGATACGCCTGCATAATGAACAAAATATTTAACAGCCCACATAATAGTCGTAAAACAATGCTTATATTATGTGAGGTGAAGTAAACATTTAAACTCAATCAAGTCCACACTCCCTACTCTATTTCTTGAATTAGGAGAAGCTGTAGGTTTTTTTTTTTTTTTAAACATGATTCTCTTAAGCACACTGTTTTTCACAAGCTAATATGCTAGCATACTATTGTACTAGTGTATTAGCTTGGGAAACAGGCAATGGCTATGTTCATCAGCAAATGGGAACTGGACAATTCCCTCAAATCTTCTATCGACTGCTGACTTCCTGGTAAGTTACAACTCTGATGACTAGTTAGTGGGGTACAATGCACCAGCGCTAATACCACAAACATATGGCTAAAACAAAACACACACACACACACACACACACACATGAACACGCAACAAATTCTTAGCCTTTTCTCGCTGATTCAGTTCGGGATGAAGAAATCACTTTGGCGATTGAGAAGTTCACATTCAGTAGTGGAGAACACAGGATTCAAAAACACATCTAGGGCTCCTGAGAGCTGTGTAGAAGTTTGTGTATTGTTTCACCCCTGCTATCTATTTATTGATTTATCCACCTTGTGCCTTTATTTTAGCATTTCCCATCAAGTATCTTCTTAAAAGCCTGTGAAAAAAAAGTTATTCATGGCTCACTGAGATTTCTACTTCACTAAAAACATGCTTCAAAGTCATAGCCACAGTTAAGAGCACGCCTTGAGACCACTTTATTTAATGAATTCTATTAACTATGAAGACATTTAGGCATTTTGATATGTACTAGCCAAGCGTAAATGCAATCAGTTCAGAGAAGATGTGGAGAAGATGCTTATTGGATCTTATTCCCAAGGATTTTGTGTTATTCCCACACTTTTGTTTTCTTTTTTTTTGTTCTCTCTTTGTAGTGTTTTGTTTTCAGGTCTTAATGTTGTTGTAAACCTATAATGTAAACCGCCCCTCATTAATCATCTCTGTAGCTCAAAAGTGGTTTGAATTAATAATTGGGCCACATTTCCTCTTGTTAGGATTGTTTATTTATTCTTCATTAGTACAACAGTACTGCATTGTGTTTGTTTGTACCTAAATTTTTTCCCTTTGCTCACGTGAGTTAAAAATGGTAAGCGCAACAACAAGACAACAACATAAGGTCCATGTTGTCTCTCGCCCCCCCAAAAAACAAAAAACATATGGTAGCTGTGAGATGCATAATGCTTCATTATTAGCGCAACGCAAAACTAAATTTGAAACCAGCATGAATTTGAGATTTTTGCAAACACCACAGCATTATCACAACACAAAAAACAAATCCAACAATATTACTTAGGCAGTGGTAGCTCAGTGGTTAAGCTGTTGAGCTACTGATTAGAAGGTCATGAGTTCAATCCTCAATACTGCCAAGCTGCCACTGTTGGGCCCTTGAGCAAGGCCCTCAACTGCTCCGTTATATAAATGTAAGTTGCTCTGGATAAGAGCAGCTATAAATGTGTTTATGGAAACAGCCACAAACAGAAATGTTTACTCGCTATCATTTGAGAAAGCGAGAATCACATTTCTACTTTGTTGGAGAATTAAAAAAACACAGTTAGATGGTTGCTTAACTGAAACGCGTCTGACACGGGGTTGAGGAGAGCGGCCATTTTGATTGTTTTTTTGTTCCGTGTTTTATTTTCATTGGTTTTCCTGAAAGAATCTGGAAGTGAGTTTGACACATGTTGCATCAGCTGTCCAGCACTAAACAACAAAACATTTTTTTCCACAATCTAATTTATTGCATAGTCTCAGGCATCAGAGAAGTGTGGAGCCTATTCTGTGCTTTATTAAATAAACATGACATGCATATGTCTGTATCGGACCTTCAGGATATTATTAACATGCAATACCTCTACAAAGACAAATACATTTCTTTAAGCTTAATATGTTTGTGATTACTTTCCACCTGGTTAATTTGAACGCCACATGGTGGCGGCGCCATTCAGTGCGTTTCTCATTTTAACACACTGAGGTAAACAAACACTAAGATTTCTGAATATTTGTTTTAGCTTGAGTCCTCTATCCTTCTCCTAAGTTGAGGGAATATAACAGTAAGGTCTGGTTTGGTCTTATGTTGGCTGGTCTTGAATTTGGTTTCGTATTGAGGTAGTTTTGTAAATTAAAAACATGAGAAAATGCATACATCCGTACAATTTCCAGGCAGCACCAGTGATTACAGTTGTCAAAATATCCAATACCTGAGATGATGTACCATCTAAAAAGTAGTCCTCGACGTTCTGACAACTTGTCAGAATATGCAAGGTGCAATGTTAGCATGAAGTTTGTCTCTGCCAGTGTCGAATCCTGCTGTTCTTGGATGTAGAGAGAGGAAAATGACAGAGAAGACATCAAAATACTTCCAGGAACAGAACACATTGTGTTAAAGTTAGAGAGAGGACCAGGTGAGACTACATGTAATATGGCATCAGAGAATAGTTTTCCCACCCAAACCCCGGGAACTGTGTCTTGCTCTAAAGTAGCAGCTCGTTAGCAGTAAACAGGGTTCGATGGTGTGCTTTTGGCTGAGCGTCTTCCTGCACACTGTCTCCTTTTCCAGCCATTGCTTGGTTAAAACAAAATGGTTGGAGTTTATTCGTTTTGAAAAAGGAGGAGTTTGTACGAGGTGGCGGTTATGTGACAGGAGCTTTTCAGTTTCAATGCTGGAAGGTGTCGGCTCCTCAGACAGAGCGAGAATTCCGTCTTTATACACTGTCGGGAATTCTTCATCAGAGAGCCAGTAAAAGGCTCTCTTCACAGTTGTCTAAATTTAGTTAGCTCGCTAAGCTACTATCAGGTTTGTTCAGATCAGGGGGGTTGCAGCGCATCTCGAACACTATTGGCAGTTGTGTAAGTCAGTCAATCACTTCAACACGATGTGGTTCTGATTTCCTATCTGAAAAGGAAATACGTCCATCAAATAACAGCCAAGAAGCCATTTCATGAGGACTTGAAGGGTTCTTTTGGGCTCTTTCTCTATGGAGAAACCCTTAGTGGGTACATTTCTATCAGAGAGGGTTCCAGAGAGTGGTCCTCTATGGGGGAAGCCCATAGGTACATCTCTATCAGAGAGGGTTCCAGAGAGTTGTCCTCTATGGGGGAAACTCGTAGGTACATCTCTATCAGAGAAGGTTCCAGAGAGTGGTCCTCTATGGGGGAAGCCCATAGGTACATCTCTATCAGAGAGGGTTCCAGAGAGTTGTCCTCTATGGGGGAAACTCGTAGGTACCTCTCTTTCAGAGAGGGTTCCAAAGAGAACTCCTAAAAATGCATAGCTTTTTTCTCAGTAGGTAGAATGATCAGGATCCAGGTGAAAAAAATTCCATAATACACGATCGAAGGCCAGTAGGAAAGGTGGTATCTGAAAATCTGGCCAAAAGTATTCCCAGATGACTCAGCAGTCTCGTTCTAACCCTCCGGAAATTTGCAATCTGAGCTCAGCACACGGGGGTGGGGGGGGGTTAGTAGGGGGGAGTAAATGCAGAAAGAAGTGACTGCATGGCAGTTACACGTTCATGTTTATGTGTGTCTCAGGTGAGTACTGGCCAGGTCATGTCATGCTCCGAAATGCTAATTTGGAAGGTGGAAAAAAAGGTCTCTCATCTTTCAGTAGAAAGCAATAAAGAAGCTTTGGAATCTGTTCCCTCACAGCAGGGCTGTGTGAAAGCCTTGCCATACTTGTTTTGACAAATGTTACTTTATTGTTCCACATTTCAGCACTTATTGAGCACAACTATTTCCTAGCGTTCATCTTTTGAAGTCGGAATAGAGGAATAAAGGAATAAAGGGAGTGCATAACTACAGCCATTAGCATACAGTACAGTACAATACAATACAATACAATAGCTGTCATCAGGATATTTTAAAGCCTGTCCTGGATTTGGAGATGATGCAAGCTTCAGTCACTGGAAGGATAATAAGAGGTAAATTAGGTAAGGTTTTTACCAGAAAGTCTCTTCAGCCTTAACAGGTAGAAGCAGCGAAGGAACAGGAAGGAGAGGTTTGGATTTGGCTACTTACCAACCATTCACATTGCAGTTTGTCTCTTACGGGCGTGGCATGAGCGCTTCTCTTGTTGCTCGTAGGCGGGAACCGTCTGTCCAGCGTTCTTTGTTCCGATGAGAAAGTATAGAAGCCAGCACACGATTTATTATAATATGTGATTTATCTTTGTTTATTTAAAACACATGCTAATATTTCAATAAAGTGAAAAAATGATGAAAATTGATCGCTCGATGTACTTTACACACATGCCTAGGATTCGTATGAGCTTTGTTAGCAGATCAGCAGCGCAAGGCTAACTTTACTAGCTATGTAGACCCACCAGTGGCACCAAAAAAACAATCAAATTTCACACTGATTAGTGTGTTAGTTAACGTATACTAATTAATGTACTAATCAGTGTGAAAATTGTTTGTTTGATTTACATGTTATATGCCAGACTTGATATTATCTATCAGCAAATTAGCAGCCCAAGCTAACTGTAGTAGCAGCCAACACTTTACAGAGACACCAACGATCTCTGCTACTTGTTTCCAAGCTTTTATTTTTCTTCGTAACATCTGTATATGCATTTAACGAGAGGTTGTATAGGATGGAATGACAGGATAAGATGGAACAACGGTTATAATTTTTTCTTCGATTTGTTCGAGTTAAGCAAGAACTAAAGTTGTGAGACGGGAAATGAGATAATGTTGTACTGTATGCACCGTATGATTGGTCCGAGGAATCATTCGAGCTAGTCGTTTGGATTTGTCGCTTTACAGTGTCATATCTAATTTGCATAAAATTGAGAACATCTCAATTCGCGCTGTCACTTGCCGCTGTCACTGAAATCGCTGCTCCGTGTCACACATGTACATAGAACAATGCACGGTCAGCTGTCGCTTTGTCGCTCGCCAGTGTGAACGCAGGTTTATGACTCATAATTCATACTGAATTTCATTTGGCCTCATGACCTGCATTCACTGTGCTTTGTCCTGCAGCTTTGCCAGAGCTTACTGTAAAATCACAGAGAACAAGCAAACACGAACAAGTGAAGAGTAATAATGAGCTCATTATTATATAGCTTAACAGCTGCCTTGATTTCCAAACATCGCCTATTCGAGCATGTCAGTCTTTTCTTCCTGCTTCTATAAGCTTTCTAGCTGAATGATTATAGATGTACAAGGCGGAAAAAATAGTCTTGCGAAGTCACAGATAAGCATTAATTCTAGGTTGGGCAAATTGAGGCCATAATGTCACAGCTCTCCTGTAGCTTAACTTCATCCTCTTCTATGCCCTGTCTATGGCTGCTGGCTCTCAGGCATTAATGACCTCGATTTGTGGCGGAAAAAAGCCGGGTCTCTCTCTCTCGCTCTCTTTCTCTCTCTCATTCTCATTCTCTTACATGGTTCTATTCAAGCCTGGCTTACGATTAGCCAGATCTCATCTCCTTTTCTTCTCCTGTCTTGTGGATGCGATCTCATCAGCCCCGTCTTGAGCTCTCTGTACTAATTTTCCCCTTGTCAGAGCAAGATTGCGAGCCAAGTCAACTTTTTAACTGCCATGTGTTCGCTATTAATCATTACCCTACTCATAATTTTAATTAGAGTCAGTTGTGATTGGAGGGGAACCAGACGGATTGCTAATGATCTCAATAGGTGCTAAGCAGACTGAGAAGCAAAGCCACAGATTGCTTATTGTATTGATCGTTTTTGAAGGAGGAGAAACACGAGGGACGATCGATTAAAGAGCGGCAGGATTATCAAATGGAGACCTCTGGAAGTGACGTGGCTGTCACAGTTCTGACACCCAACTGATTATTTACAGATGGCGGAGCAACATTAGCGTGCTCTGATGAGGGCAAAGAGCCAGAAGCAACCTGTGAAATATGTGCTTCATCATCAGCTTTAATGCAAACCGACATTGAAATGATGATATTGATAAACCATGAGTCCTACAGGAGCCTGAACATGATGTGTTGATGTATTTCGTGTGACTTTTGTGACAGCTGTCCATAAGGTAATGTTTGAAAGTTGAAAAATCCTCACTGCTTGCTATGCCTGACATATTTATATATGTTCGTGTGGTCAAATGACAAGAGAACATATAAAATAAGATGGAGAGAGCTTAATTTCTGAGTCACTTGAGATTTTCAGTCATGAAACGATACACGTCAGAAAATAAGTATACTATTAATATTCTTGTCTTTACTCTTGTATTCCAACTCTTATTTAAACTATCGTACTATTTTATATAAGTGGATCCCTTCCTTTCTGTTTATTATCTAAATACAAGCCCTTAATAATATGTTTATTAGGTTTTAATGATAGATTTCTTAGCAAAACAACACAGAAGAGTTCTTATTTACTGTCAAACTAGGCTATCATTACTAGTGAGAACATCTGGCTGCAATTTATCTTGTAGCTTAGTTATCGCCATTAAGCAGCCAGTTGAAGAATCATGGCAATAAAAACTTGAGAATATATATATAGATAGATAGATAGAGAGAGATAGAGAAAGCGAACGCAAAATTCTGATTCTGCACCGATGCCAAATACGTGACAATTCAACTTTGGCGTAGACTTACCGCATAATTTTCCTGATGAAAAATAAACCCTATAGGATAGGGCTGTCAAAACTAATTTGAATTTCTTTAGACTATAATTTTATGCTGCTGCAGACAGAATAAAAATTAGCAGTAGTGAATTAAAAAAAAAAAAAAAAAAAAGAATATTCGTTTTTCATGGTAATTATGGTAAAAATGGGATTGTAATACTCATTTGGGGGAATTAAATGTACAATTAATTAAATATACAACAATAAATATTAAACTTTTAGCTTTTGCCTTGGAATATGTAAATATTATGAAAATTAGATTAGTAAATGTGTTGACAGTTTTAATAGAAATATGTTAAACCTAGTGTTTTTTAATGATTGATGGAAATAATAGTGATGCGTTTTAAAAGCAGTATGTCGTAACACTGGCGAAAAAATCATAGCGTAAGCTATAGAAAACGATAGAAAAATCGGGATTTGTCAAGACGCATAGTATCCTGAGTGGTGGTTGAATGATTGCTCGACACGGACGATTAATTAGGCTGACATTAAGCATTTTAAGGTGATCGACAAAAGTGCTCGAGCTCGCTCGGCAATCGCATTCTGCCTTCAAGCGCAATGAGCCATCACAGAGAAAGTTCCCAGAGAACAACCATTCAGGCTTAATTCCTAGCTCTCAAAGCGTTGAAAGTGCAGTGGTTGATGTTGTTTATTCCTTACTTGTACAAATAACCTTGAAGATATGTTGAACATAAAAAAAAAAACCCAAAAAACAAAACAATGGCCAGGGTCTTAGCAAAAGTGTATTATTTCGCTGAGAAAACCTGTTTGGAAAACTGACTTCGAGTCTGAAATACTTGTGTGCGTTTGCCCTCCTGTCAGCCATTTTATAGATACTTCATGGGCCACTTAAGTTTCTGGGGGCGGAGCTTCGTGACCATGGGCAGAAATCATTCAAACGTTGAGCCCACCTAATGGCTAGAGACCTAATCTTGAAAAAAAGACTAAAATTACCTAAGGTAACTCTAAGTTAATTAATTGTATTAGCCACCATTTATAAGATAAGCAGTGTTTACTCTAACCTCTACAGATTTTGTTGGATTCTAAGCTAAAGTTGCCAACAGCACAAACTCGACAAAAGCATAATGCTTTTCATACTACATACTACTTAACACATATTATAGTCTCAGCGTAGTTTAGAGCTGAATGATATCGGCTACTGTGTTGACATCAACATCGCATGTTCCGCATGTGCAGTAGTCATATTGAAAAGGCTGCTGTAGTGAATTAAGTTAGTAATGTTATGCTAAAATATTGTTCCTCTATCGTAGGAGACAAAAACTGGCAAAAATTCGAACAGTAAAAACTGAATTTAGATGAAATTTAATCAGTTTTGCACAAACTGTACATGTGCTCATTACATGCGATTAAAGTGTTACTGGTGCATGAGGAATGCAAAAATGTTCAAAAGTTACGCAAATGTATGTCATTTTCATTTGTTATTATAATTTTCTATGGTATATGACGGAAAAATTATCATCAATATTGTCAATGAAGATTTTAAGTAGCGTAATGTTCATGTAGAATGTCTGTGCTCGTGTTGGACAGCCTATATAAATTTAAAAAAAAGTGCATGGTTTTTTATTTTATTGAAATATAGTCCGTCCGTAGACTGTGTAGACTTCTTTAAGCCCTATTGATATTTATAGATGCAGACTTGCATGTTTTCAGAATGAAAATCTGTCTATGCGTATGTCTAAAGCTGAATAAATCTCTTAACAATAGGTTATTGCTGTTCCCTAAAATATCAGCTACTGTACTGTTCTCTGAAGAAAGCACTTCCAGCCATGTTTTAACTTTACGGTTACTTATTTCCACATCATGCTGCTTGTCATCCTTCAGACGGCTTGTCATTTTTACTTCTTGTGAAGATTGTTTTGCAAAAGTTAAGTCTGACCTAAATCCTAACTCTCATGTTGACAACTATTGTGGTTCTTGTACAAAACCAATAGATTGACATGTTCTTTTGTGTGTAATCTTTTCAGCAGACTCAGTGAAGGGGGTTAATTATACTGAGGTGTACTGCAGTGCTCTGTGTTCCAGTGTATAGAGAACTTCATAAGAGTTGTTATGCATAATTATTTAAACACTAGTACCTATTAGTCTAAAGATATTATGCATTAATATCAATAAGGGGTGGCAAGACTTTGCGTCGATCTTTACTCTTTGCTCGATTTAGCCAGCATAGTAAATAGCACCCATGCTCCATGTTCCAAGCAGATGATTGCAAGCATTTAAAAGCATTCGGGAAAGAACTAGAAACATTTTACTGTTTTTTTCCCTCTCAGAATTGTGGTCTGTGGTGGTACCTATTCGAGTGAATTGATGCAAATGTCACCACGTCAAATATCGCCAACAAAAATAAACCTAGCATTGTTGAATCGGCTAACAACGGTTATATTTTGTGTCATTGGTTTTTGAGACAAAAACAAACCTGACATTCGTAATGCTAGACTGGTTCATTAACTACCAGTAACCAACTGATTCATGCAAATAAACCTGACTTTAGAGAACTAGTTATCTCTACTCGGATACATTTTTTTAGTTATTGCTTTGCTTTGGAGCTTGCTGCTACGATTGCTGCTAATGATTGTTAGTGTTGCTAGCTATTAGCGCATGTATAATATACTTTTAATAACAGGTACAGAGTAATGAAAATTATGTAGTAGGAGAACGGACACTCGTTCTTGGTTCATGTGCAACCCGGCTGGCTGGCAGAAAAGCGGTATAAGTGACTAGCAAAGGTGCGTTCAAATATAAAACGAAAGCAGTATTATTGTGCATGTATTACACAAAGGGGTCAATTAATTTTTTTTTCACATTTTCACCTGAGATGGTCTGAAATTGCGCTGCAGCAGTAATCCTTTAAATGTACTATGGTGGAAAAACGGCATTTTAGTTTCTCCATTAAATTTCACATTGTGTTAATTCAGATTTTTATCTAATTCCAAAACAAACACTACTAGAAGAAACTACTGTTTAGTGTATTGTTTCAGATTAAACTCTGTGTGCTATGGTTTCTCAGTCCTGACATGAGTAAACAGACTTCTCATAACTCGTCCAAAACACGATTGTTTAGAGGATACTCTAAGATGGCTCTTCTAATGTTCTGAATGATCTAAATTGTCTTATGTTCAGGTTCATCTAAATTCCTCATTCTCTGGCACCCTAATGTTCAATAACCCAGCCTGCTAATAGATTATTGTTGATAATGTTTGCTCTCAGAACTACTTTAACAATAATTTCCACTGCGTAATGTTGAAGAATTTCTCACCATGACACATTCATTTCAGAGAGTCTAAGATCCTAGTTGATCTCTGAGTCATCAAAGCTTTCAGCTTCCTGAATGTCTCATGATAAGAGTGGCCAATGCTAACATCCCACCACCAGCCACCAGTTTTCCTTTAAGCTCCACAGGCTTAACCTGAACACTGCCTTGTTCCTGTAAGATGGCTATGATGTAGTAAATGTTTCATAAATGTGGTTTTTGACATGTGAGTAGCAAAGCTACCCCCCATCTGCCCTCAAACGGTCAGCCTGTCATCTTTCACAGACTGGCGTGATTGAAGCTGTGCTGATGCAGCAGTGTTGGCAGGTCATGTATTGAAAGCACTTTCTATGGGGTCAAAATGTTTCTCTTCACAGTGTACTTTGGTTCTGATTCAGAAACTAAAGCACTGCCCCTTGGAGACCTTTGCTTCTGATGTATTTGCTCTTTTTTTTCTCTATTCCTATTATGCGATTGTATTTCACCCCATTCTCAGCCTCAGCATATCTACCCACTGAACTGGAATTGTCCTCAAAACTGGTGTGTAGTAGTAGTGTGTGTGTCTGTGTGTGTGTGTGTGTGTGTGTGTGTTCTTTCATTTACTGAAACTCTTCAGTCAAAAAATATGCAAGCAGATAATAAGCATGAACAGCAGTTTATATCAAGGATGATTTAATTCAGAAGACTGGTTTCCAGTCACTGGTTTACAGGTTCTAAGGAAATAACTGTGAAAAATGCAAACTCTTGTTCATTAAATTAGCCGGGGGAAATCCCCTTAACCACTCAGGATTATATGACTCCCCGATCCAGACAGCAAAAAATATGTTGTACTAAATTGTTCATAGTCCTGTCTAATAATTATCTGAATAATCCTTAAAAAGTGTTCAGACAAAGTCTGCTGTATGCAGTTATAGCTAGCTTTATGTTTATAAAATGTTATTAAGGTCTAAGGGACATTTGACTCTTTGACAGAAGTCATTTTGGGATATTCATCCTTCCATCAATTTGTTCAATCATTCAATCATTCATTCATTAATTTATTTATTCTCCTGGTGGGAGTCGCATTGCCAACCGCCTGAGAAGGCCAGAACAGACTTTTGTACTCCTTACCAGATTTAAACTCCTTCTGGAGGATCCACATATTTCCGATAAGAGATGTAATCTTGGAGGATCTCCTGGATTACAGAGCTCCTCTCCCTATCACGAAGACTAATCCCAGCAACCCTGGTGAGGAAGCTCATTTCTACTGTCTGTACACATGATGTTATTTTTCCAGTCACTACCAACATGTAGTGATCATGGATGAGGATGAGGATTTAGACTGACTGGGAAACAAAAAGCTACTGTATGTCTGAAAACTGAGCTCCTGCTTCACCACCACAGCGCGGTGCAGTGACTGTAACACTGCTGCTGGGATCCATTTGTCATCCATCTCACACTCAAGGATGTGAAGTGTGAAGTGACAGTCCATGTTGCCAAAGCCAGTTTCCACTGCAAGGGTCTAGTCAATGTAAGTATGTCCATCGCTTACCAGCCCCCCCACTGGCAATCCACCTGACCGCCAACCTTCATCTTGTAGGTGCTGAGTCCAAAAAGATTGCCTCACGTCGGCTGGGTGGTCAGATAAACAGGTGCTCACGTGCGGATACTACCTTCAGGCTTGGCTGTAAGGGTGGGTCCTGGTAACGCCAACCTGGGCAGGATGCACTTTGCTTTTTTTGTACCCTTTTTTTGCGGTCTTTAGGATCGCTCTTGTCTGACCTCAAAGATCTGTTCATCAAGGGTCTGACCTCAAGGATCTGTTCATTAAGCTCCTGGTGCCATAGCACTGAGTTTCACCGAAGTACACAAACCCCTTCACCATTATCCATGAAGGAGCTTTGGAATATGCAGACTACAAAGTCACACCTGGTTTGAATATGACCAGTGCATAACTCAGTTCTCCTGGCTAGCTAAATGCAATCATTAATGCTAGCTTTCTCTGATTGTTAAGACTAATAGGACGCTTGAGCTTTCCTTCCTTCTTGACGCCTCTTGCTTTTGTTCTCTAGCACTGAGAGTGATAATCGAGTTTGGATTCTAACTTTTTCTGATTTTATGTGACTCGATTTGAGGAGTTTGAAGTTTCGACAGATGGTGCTTAAACTGTGTTTTTATGCTACCTATGCGAAATAAGACTTAAAAACATATTCGGATGGTTATCTATGCCAAACACACTCGCAGTTCTTTTGCACAGATGTGAATTGTTTGTGTGGATGCATTTCTCTTACCACATGTCACAATATTGTCACACTCTATAGTTTTGTCTGGTCATACTTTTCACTTTTTACTTGTATTTTTAATTAACTTACCTTAAGAATGTAATTCAAGTCAACCCCAAGACACTGCAGTACTATTCCAGAGGCATGATTAATTAACTAACTTGATTAATTAACCAATTTTTGTCGTTGTAGAGCACATTGTCAGGCTTTAGCATGGTTCTGAGTGTGAGTATTTCAGTAACTCAGTCTTACATTGATAGAATCATTTATCAGTCTAAAAAAAAAAATAATAATGCTGTATGAGCATAATGCTTTATTACAGCGAGGGTGAAACATTATGCACAGATTTTTCATTACCTCAAAAGTCTGATGTCATGAGAATTTGTAGATGCCTGAACACAAAGTTTCTTAAATTACTAAAAAAAAAAGTTTGTCAGTTATATTCCATTGTTATTAATGCTTATGATATTGACTATATGATTTATTTGGTTGCAGAACCTATAGACCATTTACTCTAAGCCATAAAAACCAGTGGTGACAGGATATCAGTCTGATCTTCCTTCAGATTTATGACAATAGATTTTCCCAACAGATCAGACATACATTACACCCCAGCAGTGTACAAAATATACCCTATACAGGGAGTTCTGGATTTTCCAGTGTTATCACTCATAAACCTGTCTAAGAGTGTGCTTAATATAATCAGCATTTGTTTTAGCCTCTGGAGGAAAGTGAATGGAGGGAATGATGAAGTGAGTACCATTCTGAATCAAGGCACAGAAAACTCAGCTCTTTTGTCTGAAAAGAGTTTCCAATCTGCACCTCCAGGCGCTTTTAGTTATTTTAATCTCTATTCACCATTGTGAAAAATGCACAACAATGGGTCTGTGTTCTTCAGACTGTCAAGAACGTGAGAGCCGATAGTATTGACACAGGAGCTATCTGTTTTTCCTTCTAAACCCCAATTGAACTTCTAACCCCTTGCACCATATAATCCTCATTCTGGACACTAAATAGGATGCCTAAATATTACAGACATTAGTAAACTAAAAAAACTACTTTGTGCAATAAGTTATTATTGTATCTGCAACTGTTATAGAGATCTCCCAGATATTTTGGAAGTGTTTTGAGAAGACACATAAACTCGTCTTCTTTAACAGCTTGTCTTTTAGCTAGCAAGCTAATATTAGCTGGTTATCTTCTGAACACTCGCTGTTTTTTTTTTCTTTTGCTTTACTGTGATGCTTCAGTGTATTGTGAATCACTAACACAATCCCCAAGTACCTGTTATAGCTGTTCAATCTGCAAGATCAGATCAAACCCCTCTGATTCTAGCATGTTAGCTGCTTTTGCAGGTCTGCGGAAGGACTATACGAGCTGTCCGTACGGCTTTGTGTGACAGTTGTTAGGAGCTCATCTGCCTCAAAGGCAGTAAAAGAAAAAAAAAGTGCTTTGTGTTACACTGTACGAGAAATTTGTTGTGAATTTTTGGAAGATGAAGATGTTGTGCATGTTGTGATCTGGCATGTGATGTGTAAGTTTCTGCCAGTTCAAATCCGACAGCTCTGTCTGTGAATGATTATGATTTAATATCACAGGACTGTCAGGACGACTCAAAGTAGCTCAGAGACCTTGTGTTTTAGAGTATTTTTTTTTAAGTCATTGAATATTTCCATACAAACGAACAATACACAGTGCCTGGTGTTCACAAACAAATGTAAATTGCATTAAATACAAATGATTAAACAATGATATTTATTGCAAAATCTACATTCTGTGAATCTTTATGACTTTTGGAAGGTCTTGGCATGTGTGTGCACATGCACAAGAAGGTATTCAGATGATATTTTATTTTCATTCTTAGATTTTTCACTATTTTTCTCCTGTATTTGCTCACCTGCCAATTTCCACCCACTGGCCAGCTCTCCCCATCTTACAACCGCTACCAAGAGTGAAGTTTAACATGTGATTCCTCCGAGACACGTGAAGCCAACTACAATATCTTTTCTATCTGCTCCTCGTGCTATGTCACAGGTTAGTGTAACAAACTTAGAGGAAAGAGCTGTCTGCCCTTTTCCACATACTTGAGCTCGCAGATTGCCTATGATTGCCTGGTGCCACTGTGATTGACAGGGGAGAGAGAATAACACCATCCCTCCAACCCGGAGAGCATGGCCAATTTTGCTCCCTTGGTGTCTATCCATCCTGGTGATATTTACCACCTCTGCTGTGTAGAAGAGATGAAACAGAGCCACCTGGCAGAAATTTTCCTGGAAAAACAATCTAGTAAAGCTTAAAGTAATAAAAGAAGCCAGGGCAGGCACATAGGTGACATCTGATTCATGGTGCACAAGCACCTCAAACGAATGATGGACAGCAGCTCTAATTATCAATGAAACCATCACACTATATCTAAAGAATTTACAGAGACTGTATATCCAGGAGCTGTGTATACCATCTGTATATGTGTGGCCTTTGTTATGGGTATAATTAACTGTTCTTTTCTGCTCTGGGAGAAATATCAGAGCAGAACTTGACCCTCAACCTGTAGGTATGAATGAAAGTGACTGATGTGAGAACAGACACCTCTGTAGAACCAAATTGCAGCTGGTGCTAAGCTGGTAAGTGAGCTGCTGGCCAAGTTTTAGTTTTGAATCACAAAATCGTCTTTAAGTATGGTCAAAGTTGAAATTTTAATGTTGGAATAATAATAAAACTAAGCCATTATACAGAGCAGTTAAACTTGCATCTCTTCATCAAGTTTTATTCACTGACC